>NC_087212.1:1188399-1213399 GCF_015104395.2 Macrobrachium nipponense
TTTTACGATTTAGCGTAACTCAGACGAAGGAAACGAGTGTGAAAAACGTTAATGCTATCGAAAAATTAAGTTTCAAATGAAGATTTCAGTTTCAATTTGCTCTGTTGATCATATGATGCTTTCATAGCAGCAAACGTTTATCAAAATATATAACTTGTGAATGACATAAGCTACAGAGAATTAAAGTCAGGTTTATTGGACAATTTTTCTTATTAAAAGGTAATGACGCATAAAAAGAATAATAAACCAAAAGTTGTGAGCCACTAAGCAAGCCATGATGGTGTATATCCCACAGAGAGAGAGAGAGAGAGAGAGAGAGAGAGAGAGAGAGAGAGAGAGAGAGAATATAAAACGACACCAATGTAAAACATTACGCTTGGCTTATATCAAAATACTAATTCTCTAAGCGCTGTGTCTGGCAAGTAAAGGTATTTGTAGATTCTAAAGATATAATGTTATATATAAACGCTTCTTGCTGTTAATGATATCTCCATTAAACATATTACCTTCGCATTTTAAAGGAGGCAGAGCCAAATAATGTCTGAAACGGAATGAAAATAAATGTGTAACATCAAAACTGCCTTGACATAAAAGAAAAAAAAATCACGCGAAAAAGTATGAATTTAAACAACTATATCACTGATCATTCCAACGAAGAGATACATAATAACAAAAACAAAAGCAAAAACAACCTATAAAACTCCTCCAAGAGCAACTAGAACAACATAGAAAAAAACAACTCTGAAAAACAACCCACCCGCTCTATCGATACAATCAATCACGAGAAAAAAAAATTTTTAACAACGCAAATTGGACACGTAAACAAATAACTAAAAATAACCTCACAAATGAAAAAAAAACTGCAAATTCCAATAAAAAAAAAAAGTCCACTTAAAACGCATCATCGGAAAACTAAAACTCGACTCGAGTTCCGGGAAATACAAGGCCATTATACACTTTTCGAAAACGAGTTAAGCAAAAGTTTAATCAAACGGTCGGTACATAAAAAAAAAAAATAATAAAAAACTGAGTCTATAAATAAATTAACATCAGCTGGGAGAAAACAAATGATTTTTTCAAAACTATAAACGACAGTATTTAAAGCGGCAGAAATGGAAAATGTGAGTAACATTCATTACATAAGAGGAATACCATCATTAGTGAGTACACACACTGTATATGATATTTCGCCTATTTTTTAATATCGAATTTCGTGGCAAAATAATGTAACAAAACATTAATTTTATGTTTGTCACTTCAGGACTATGAACAATAAATTTTGTTTCGAACCAGCTCCCCTCTTTTTCGAGTGAAATAAATGCTATGAAACATGTTCTCTAATTTTGTTAGATTATATCAGTAATTATTATCATTCTTTGAATTTATGAAATTATGAATAACTGCTAATTATTTACAAATACATTACAGGCATCCATAACTATACTACTAAAGAGAGCAAAGTATATCTTAGTTTAAACAGACCACTGAGCTGATTAACAGCCAATAACTTACAATAATCAGAAATATATTTTCGTAACACTCCTATCAAAATATAAACGAATCTTATGAAGTTCACTGTTCAGAACGATCGCAAACAGCCAGTCTTGAAATCAATCACGAACTCTAATGTGGGATAAACGAACTTCAACTATCACGAATTAACTGAAAAACTAAACAAGCTGGGTTTTAGATCATTGTAATATATACATACATTTCAGCCATTATCGAATAATTTAAAAACATACACAACTGGGTTTCAGATCATTCTAATATACATACATTTCAGCCATATAACAACATGATTCAGAAACTATACACAAGACTGGGTTTCAGATCATTCTAATATACATACATTTTAGCCAAAAGAAAATAATCTGAATACATACCCAACTGGAGCTCAGATAATTCTAATATACATACATTCCAGCCATCACGAAATAATTCAAAAACTAAACACCTGGGTCTCGGATAACTCTAATATGCATTTCCTGAGAACGAATTACGCAGAAATTAATTAGGCATCAGAACTACTGGTTAATTTGGCCCCTTCGCTGAAATACCGGGGGAGGAAATAATAATAATAATAGTTTCATTTAACTGGATCAGAGCCAATAGCCAGGAATTCCTGGTAATATTACGGACAGGTTTTTAAATCCTGAGTAGAAGTGGCCGCTCGGAGAGGTGTAGTGTGAGTGAAATGTTTAGTTTTGATAAATAAGGAGGGAAATGATTTTAGTATTATTGCACTTTTTTATGGATTCTTTTCATCCCCTTTGCTAATAATTCTAGTTCATTTTTGCGAAGAAAACTATTTTTTTTCATTATTATTATTATTATTATTATTATTATTATTTATTATTATTATTATTATTATTATTATTATTATTATTATTATCACATTTTTATTGTTCTTTCGTTTCCGCTTTGCTAATAATTCCAGTCCCTTTTTGAAAATTATTATTATTATTATTATTATTATTATTATTATTATTATTATTATATTATTATATATTATTATTATTATTACATGCACCATTCATATTGAACAAGGCCCACAGGGCCAACTGACTTGAAATTCGAACTTCCAAAGGATATTATCATTATTATTATTATAATTATCATTATTATTATTATTAAAAAAGAAGCCCACAAAATTACCGAGTATAACGCGTTTGCTTAAAAACTATTTACATTTTATTTAATAAGTAAATACGTTATACACAGTAATTTGTGGGTTTCTTCGAATCTTCAGAAGAAAACTGAAAGAAGTTTTTGTTTGGTTCATTATTATTATTATTATTATTATTATTATTATTATTATTATTATTATTATTATTATTATTATTATTATTATTATTATTATTACAGAAGAGACGAACCATCCCCAATATGGAAAAAGCCCACGGGGTCCACTGACTTGAAATTCAAGCTTCGAAAGAGTATGGAGTTTATTAGAAAGAAGCCACAGAAGTTAATATAAAAAAATCAGAAGGAAAGGATCAGTTGTTGGAAAAGAAAATATTAATTAACAAACTAATAAACAAATAGAGATAAAACTCTAAGTAAATTATAAATTACAAAGAGAATTGCTTTTAGATTATTTTGTTCATGGCTGGTCCTAGCTTAGAATGAGAGGCTCAAAACAATCTAGATTGCACTGAATGAAAAACTCATTTCTCCCTAAGTTTATATTTCTATTTCATCTTCTAATATTTACTTTAAATAACTTCGTCTCAGTGAGCCTTTTAAAAATTAAAAGACAGCCTGATAATCAAAAGCTATTTACATGATTTGAAATAAAACTGGTCTCCAGTCAAGATGGTAATCATGAGGCTTTAGACAGTCTGGGTATGGGTATATGAGATATGGGGTATAAGGTGTGGGGTATTGGAGTATGGAGAATTATGAATAGGTATGTGGTATGGGATATGGAGTAAGGGTTATAAGTTGTTGGGTATGGGGAATTGGGAATGGGGTACAGATGATTGAAAATTAAAAATGGAGAGTAGGGTATGGGGAATTAGGCATGGGGTATGAAGCACTACTGGGCAAAGCAATCGGGGTCTGGTACACCCAATATGCCCAATCACATCCTGAAAGTGAGGGAAGTAAATAAAAAGGAATTCAAACTGAATAAATAAAGTCAGTCCTTACACATCTATGAATGAACGAAACAGGAACTGGATCACTCGTGCATTCTTCAAGGGAGGTCGCAAGCGATACAGGCATGCACTCTCCCGCTTTCCAAGGGTTGCAATCAACGAGAACGGCGACGACGGCAAGGGCAAATCCATTGCAAAGAGAGTCACATACGTATATACGCTCGCATCATCAAAGTTGCAAATGCAACCGTGCGTCACTTAACAGTGTGTGTGACGCGAGCCTATCGTTGGATAATTGAGTTTCATGGAAATTCTGATTTATGGCAACGCGAGAAAATATTCTGGCATCGATGCAGTATCTATCAATGCTGGTAAGAGAACAAATTCTAGCATCGATGCAAGATTTTCATCTCCAGGCAGTGCTGATAGACATTGCATCAATGCAAGAATTTTTTATCGTTGCAATATTGATAAATGTTGCATCAATAAAAGAAATTTCTCTACTGGCAGTATTGATAGACACTGCATCATTGCAAGAATTTTTTTATCGTTACGGTATTGATAGACAATGCATCTACGCAAGAATTTTTTTATCGATACAGTATTGATAGACATTGCATCAATGTAAGAATTTTTTTATCGATACAGTATTGATAGACAATGCATCTATGCAAGAATTTTTTTATCGATACAGTATTGATAGACATTGCATCAATGCAAGAATTTTTTTATCGATACAGTATTGATAGACAATGCATCTATGCAAGAATTTTTTTATCGATACAGTATTGATAGACATTGCATCAATGCAAGAATTTTTTTATCGTTACGGTATTGATAGACATTGCATCAATGCAAGAATTTTTTTATCGATACAGTATTGATAGACAATGCATCTATGCAAGAATTTTTTTATCGATGCAGTATTGATAGACATTGCATCAATGCAAGAATTTTTTTATCGATACAGTATTGATAGACATTGCATCAATGCAAGAATTTTTTTATCGATACAGTATTGATAGACATTGCATCAATGCAAGAATTTTTTTATCGATACAGTATTGATAGACATTGCATCAATGCAAGAATTTTTTTATCGATACAGTATTGATAGACAATTGCATCAATGCAAGAATTTTTTTTGTTTTTATCGTTACGGTATTGATAGACATTGCATCAATGCAAGAATTTTTTTATCGATACAATATTGATAGACAATGCATATATGCAAGAATTTTTTTATCGATACAGTATTGATAGACATTGCATCAATGCAAGAATTTTTTATCGATACAGTATTGATAGACATTGCATCAATGCAAGAATTTTTTTATCGATACAGTATTGATAGACATTGCATCAATGCAAGAATTTTTTGTATCGTTGTAGTGCTGATAGACATTTAAAAACTTAAATTCAACTGCAAATAACTCTCTCTCTCGTCTCTCTCTCTCTCTCTCTCTCTCTCTCTCTCTCTCTCTCTCTCCAAGAAATCAAAAATCCAAAAATAAAAACTTCAACACCTTTCTCTTTAGGGTAGCAATGTCAAACATTCACAAAGAGACAATATCCATTCCTCGCTCCCCCCAAACCTCCCCCGCCCCCGACAAAAAGGGGCGTAGGAAAAAACGGGGGTCAGGAAAAAACAATCAATAATTAGATTTACTACTGGGTTTAATGTAGCGAATTATTCCCATTCCACCCCGGAAAAAAAAATGCGGGCAATTCCCATTCCAAAAAAATATAAAAGTTTTTACTCTTTTTCTTACAGTGCAATAACAATTTCCCGAAAGTCAATTTGCAATCAGTTGAAAGTGGAGTTTTACTTGGAATTTCCCTAGTGATACTTATATATATAAAAGTTCGCTTCTTTTAGTACTTGTAATACTTATTACTTAAGTGGTTAAGTATGTCGTCCCGGTAAAGATATACTTAAGTATATTCTTAATGCTAATATTCATCTGCAAATATCTCCCGTCAGAGGAGGAGGAGGAGGAGGCAAAATCACCTCATGATCTAGTGTCATGACACACTACCCTGACCAAAGAGAGGGTCAGGGGTGGTTGATTCTCAAACGACAAAGCACTGGATTATTACACCTGACGGTTCGTTCGACTGCTGTGGGTCTCAGCCGGGTAGGACAATGGTGTTGGCAGGTTGGGCAATTTCACTTTTAACACTTTTGGATAATCGAGATGGGACGATTTTCTATGAATCTATGTGTACCTGTGTACCTAATTCTCTCTATTATCTATCTATCTATATACATATATATATATATAATATATATATATATAAATAAGTGTAGTGTCAATGAATGAATGAATGAACGTATGTATGCATGTATGTATGTATGTATGTATGTATGTATGTATGTATGTATGTACATTTAATATATATATATATATATATATATATATATGGATCTATATATATATATATATATATATATATATATTATATATATATAATATATACAGAAAACACTCATACACTTCAAATCTTTATGTATAACATTCACAGAAAAACCCACAAATAACACACAGACACCACATACTTCCCAAATCTGTATGTATAACATTCACACAAAACCCACACAAATACACACAGACACACATACAATTCATATATGTATATATAACATCCACTCAAACCCAAAATAACCACCACACAAACACAGACTCGCGCACTTCAAATCTGTATATATAAACATCACACAAAGCCCACAGACACCAACTACTTTCAAATCGGTAAGTATAACATTCCACACAACACCCACACCACCACACACACACACACACACACAACACACATATCAGCTCCACTCTCCTTCAATTCGATCGAGCTCCTGATCCGCCCCAAAACCGTCAACATCTTGTTACCAACGAAGAAGAGAATTGCATAAAAGGCAATTCCTCTTAATATACTTGAGGGAGGGGGATAGGAGGAATGGGGGGGGGTGGGTGGGTGAAGGGGGAGATACAAAGTCAGCCGACTGGCGCTTTTAATTCCCTAATTCCTTACCGGAATCTAATTCCAGGTTCTTCATGAATCCCATTAAACAGGACGTCACCACAAAGAAAGGACGAGAAGAGTGGGGAAAGAATCCGCCTTGGGGAAAACTTGCTGAAATAAAACTCTCCGAAACACTTATTTATCAAATGAAGAAACTTTACCCTCGGATTTGAGTGAAAAAAATAATATATATCAAGTATTTGCTTCTCTGCACCATATTTACTCAGAACAATCAATCAGTGTGAAAATATGAAAAAAGGAGAAAGGACAGAGAAAAGCTGAGGAAAGACAAAATGAGAATAGAAAAATATTTCAGTACCAAGGTTTTGATAACGGGCGTAAAATATTCTAATGCTTAACATACCCATACCCTACATCATTTTAAAACGTCAAGATATACTGCCAAGCCTTCAATGGGTTATACATAATGCTGATTCTCTTGACTTCATCCAGACTAATAATTTAAATTCGAAACCTTCCTTAGCAATTTATTCATGAATTTAAGACAAAAATGAAACAACATACCATTAGTCTATAACAGTAAATCATAAATAGCCTTATAAAACTGAATTTTAAAATAATATTAGATGGTAAAATAACGGTTCAACGGTTCATGAAACGAATTAAATTAAATATCTATGTTAAAATACAGGTGCCAAATACCTCATTAGTCTAGCCATTTTACACACCAAAGACTTCGGAGACATAACAAAGCGAAAATAAAATCCAGTCAAATTGCTTTAATAAGAGAGAGAAATCCTCATTACCAAATGCAAATGAGCGCGAATGTGTTTTACGAAGACTAAACCAACT
Source organism: Macrobrachium nipponense (assembly GCF_015104395.2). Taxonomy (NCBI): domain Eukaryota; kingdom Metazoa; phylum Arthropoda; class Malacostraca; order Decapoda; family Palaemonidae; genus Macrobrachium; species Macrobrachium nipponense. The sequence continues at coordinate 1,195,833 of NC_087212.1, forward strand.
ACAATGGAGAACTGGATGCAATTATGGACTTAACAATACAGAACAATTACAAATCGTACTTACTGATTATCGTCCTTACTCTAGTTGTGGCTGTTGTTTTAGTAATTGTTGTAGTTGTTGGTGTTGTGATGACATGAGACACTGACACAAACAAAGTCAATAATAGCTATATATTAAATTAATAAAGGATATATTCAGGAACCTATATAAAATAAATGAATGACGACCATGTATAACCAGGAACTTATAAAAAAATAAATGAATGAAGACCTTATATAACCAGGAACTTATAAAAATGAAATGAATGACGATCATATACAACCAGGAACTTATAAAAAAAAAAATAAATGAATTAAGACCATATATGACCAGGAACTAAACTAAAATAAATAAAGACCATGTAAAACCAGGATCTTATAAAAATGAAATGAATGACGACCATGTATAACCAGGAACTTAAAAAAAATTAAATGAATGAAGACCATGTATAACCAGGAACTGATATAAAACAAATGAATGAAGACCTTAAACAGCCAGGAACTATATCTAACATATGCAAACGCGTTCTCCCAAGAGGCAAGGTTTACTTGGAAGTAGACAGCCACATCAAAATATTCAAAATAAAACTAACAACATTAAAATTGCTGTAAAAACTAGTTTAAATAAAACGAAGAGAATCTTAAAACGTTAAACCTGAATCTAAAACCTACAACTGCTAACACATTCTCCCAAGAGGCAAGGTTTAATAGGAACTAGACAGCCACGTAAAAAAATACAAAATAAAACTCAAAACGCTGGTTTAACTCAAACGAAGACAATCTTAAAACGTTAAACCTGAATCTAAAACCTGCACTTGCAAACATGTTCTCCCAAGACGCAAGGTTTTAATGGGAAGCAATTCATTTGCAAAGCTCCAGCAGCAAAGTCGTGGTTGTAAACTTCTGGTCCGTGAAGCCCAGGGTGAATAATTAGCTTCGTTATGATTACTTTAAATTAAGCAACTCTAATGACTCCTTAAGACTCGATGATATTATTTACACATGTAATGAATACACTGTACGACAATAATCCAAGAGGGTGTTTCAGACGTGTACAGAGTGTCTGTAGTTAACGAGATCATCGAATAACTGGACTCTCTCTCTCTCTCTCTCTCTCTCCCTCTCTCTCTCTCTGGAATAAATTGCGAGGAGGATCCTGACGACGCCAGTAAACAACAACAATGGGAAGTGGAGAGATATCGCAAGAGAAATGTGATGTTTATATTTGCATTTCGAGCGGAAGCATATGTACACAGATATCTCTAGGTCGTTGTGTAATATGAGTGTGCATATGTTTGGGTAATTGGTGTATGCATGCATTTATTGATGCACACATTTTATATATATATATATATATATATATATATATATATATATATATATATATATATATATTAAAAGGAGCTCATAAAAACGCCAAAATATTGAGAGAAAATACTATATTTCAGAGACTGCTGTCTCTCTCTTCAGGTATCCTTTTATTACACGAAATTCTGTTGTAACAGAACATTTTTACAGTACATATATATATATATATATATATATATATATATATATATATATATATATATATATATTTGAAATCTTTGAAATGTGATGCGTGTATGTATATGTCCATATGTATGTATGTGTATATAAAATATATGTATATATCTTTATAAATATGTGTATTTTGTTATATACAGCTATATATGTTTGATTTCAAATCACGAATAAATTAAAAGAATGGAAAACACTGGCGATGCAAAGACATTACAATAAAAAATCTTCTGTATGTTTCAATCATAAAATGTATTTTTTTATATAGCCCTTTATTTTTCAGCATTCATCCACCAGATAGAACACTGCACCTCTGTACCGCCGTGTACCCTAATATCCATGTTTGCTGGAGTTTGTTGTCGTATTTCACAGAAGGATTTATGTCGTAAACTGGAAATGGTTGGCAAAATGCAACACAATGCAATAGACGAAGTTCCCTATTTTGAAATAATGACTGATGCCCCTTATTATTGTTATTATTATTATTATTATTATCATTATTATTATTATTAATATTTCTTTTTTTTTTTTTTTTTTTTTTTTTTTTTGTTTTTTTTTTTTTTTTTTTTTTTTTTTTTTTTTTTTTTTTTTTTTTTTTTGCTCTATCACAGTCCTCCAATTCGACTGGGTGATATTTATAGTGTGGGGTTCCGGGTTGCATCCTGCCTCCTTAGGAGTCCATCACTTTTCTTACTATGTGCGCCGTTTCTAGGATCACACTCTTCTGCACGAGTCCTGGAGCTACTTCAGCCTCTAGTTTTTCTAGATTCCTTTTCAGGGATCTTGGGACTGGGCTGTGCCTATGTGCTCCTATGATTGATGGGTACAATTTCCACTGGCATATCCCATATCCTTCTTATTTCTATTTTCAGATCTTGATACTTATCCATTTTTCCCTCTCTTTCTCTTCAACTCTGGTGTCCCATGGTATTGCGACATCAATGAGTGCTACTTTCTTCTTGACTTGTCAATCAACGTCACGTCTGGTCTATTTTGCACGTATCACCCTATCCGTCCTGATACCATAGTCCCAGAGGATCTTTGCGTGATCGTTTTCTATCACTCCCTCAGGTTGGTGCTCGTACCACTTATTACTGCAAGGTAGCTGATGTTTCTTGCACAGGCTCCAGTGGAGGGCTTTTGCTACTGAATCATGCCTCTTTTTGTACTGGTTCTGCGCAAGTGCCGGGCATTCGCTTGCTATGTGGTTTATGGTTTCATTTTTCGTATTGCACTTCCTACATATGGGAGAGATGTTATTTCCGTCTATCGTTCTTTGAATATATCTGGTTCTCAGGGCCTGATCTTGTGCCGCTGTTATCATTCCTTCAGTTTCCTTCTTTAGCTCTCCCCCCCTGTAGCCATTGCCATGTGTCAATGCTGGCTAGTTCTTTAGTCTGTCTCATGTATTGTCCGTGCATTGGTTTGTTGTGCCAGTCCTCTGTTCTGTTTGTCTTTCTCCTGTCTCTGTATATTTGTGGGTCTTCGTCTACTATTATCAGTCCTTCTCCCCATGCACTCTTTAGCCACGGTCTTCACTGGTCTTCATATATTGCCCCAGTGCTCTGTTTTCGATGTTGACGCAGTCCTCTATACTTAGTAGTCCTCTCCCTCCTTCCTTTCGTGTTATGTATAGTCTGTCCGTATTTGCTCTTGGGTGTAGTGCTTTGTGTATTGTCATATGTTTCTCGTTTTCTGGTCTATGCTGCGAAGTTCTGCCTTCGTCCATTCCACTATTCCTGCGCTGTATCTGATTACTGGCACTGCCCATGTGTTTATGGCTTTTATCATATTTCCCGCGTTGAGTTTTGACTTGAGTATCGCCTTGAGTCTCTGCATATATTCTTTCCTGATCGTGTCCTTCATCTCTTGGTGTTTTATATCCCCTCCTTCCATTACTCCCAGGTATTTGTATCCTGTCTCATCTGTGTGTTTGATGTTGCTCCCATCTGGTAGCTTTATCCCTTCATCCCTTGTTACTTTGCCCTATTGTATGTTGACTAAGGCACATTTTTCTATTCCACTCCATCCTGATGTCCCCAGATACAATCCTTACAGTCTGGATTGGGGTATCTATTTCCTTGATGCTCTTACCATACAGCTTGATGTCGTCCATGAACATCAGATGGTTATTATTATTATTATTATTATTATTATTATTATTATTATTATCACAAGATGAAACGCTATTCAATATAGAACACGCCCACCAAAGGGGCAGCTGACTTGAAATTCAGCTGCCAAAGAATAAGATTGTTCCTTAGGAAGCAAGAGAAGGTATAAGGAAATACAGAAAGAAGAGATACCACTTATTAAAACGAAAAAATAAATTAACAAAATAATACTAATAACAAAGATATAACTCCTATGAACTATGTCCTTTCAATAATAATAATAATAATGAAGCGTGTAAGAAAACATCAAAACTCGGAAAGCGAATAGGAGGGAAAATAACTGGAACATAATGGACTCAAGAAAAACGTACGACCGACATGAAATGCAAATAAGATAATAAATAAGATACAAGGAACCACACGAGCTGTCACACACACACACACAGAGAGAGAGAGAGAGGAGAGACCGAGGAGAGAGAAGAGAGAGAGAGAGAGAGGGCGGGCAAATACAACAGAGAAAAAGTATTTAATACAACAGATGCATCTACAGAAATACAGCAGATGTAGTGGAACTTACTGAAGATAACACGATTTCCGTGTTTTTAGTTTCGTCAACAAAACCGAAATGCGAGAAAAATTCGAAAAACATTAAAATTTAGCTGAAAAAAATAATAAATAATTAAAATTCTTAAAACAAAATTTCCAGGTATATTCCTGATATAACTTTGCAATCAAATTTAATTGGATATATAATTCTTTTCTATAAATGTCTCTCAGACACTGAATTATAATTCCAAATGCTACATTTAAATCTTAGGCGCAATCATGTTTTCTGTACAGAGTATAATCTGTCGGTGGTCTCCTTATAATGCCGTATGAGCCGCGGCCCATAAAACATTAACTACGGCCCGTGGTGGCCTATCCTATATCGTTGCCAGAGGCACGATTAACGCTGATTTTAACCTTAAATAACAATAAGGCTACTGAGGCTAGGGGGCTGCAATTTGGTATGTTTGATGAGTGGACGGTGGATGATCATCATACTAATTTGCAGCCCTCTAGCCTCCGTAGCTTTTTAAGATATGAGGGCGGACAGAAAAAAGTGCTGACTGATAAAAAGTGCAGACTGGCGGACGAAGCCAGCCAGCACAATAGTTTTCTTTACAAAAAACTAAAAATATATTTATTGGCAAACGTCTCCACTTGAGAGGCTTCTACTATGTAAGAACTTAAATATGGAAACAAACTAAAAGTATATTTTCACATCGTTTTCCAGAAAGCGACTGTAATTCAGGAATACATTTTTTTTACAAGTTCGCCGTTTCCTATCATCGTATTTCTAAATCACCTGACGTTTTAAACTACCGAGCGTGTTTTCTGATAGAATTGCATCGAGAACTTTTGATATTCTTCTTTTTTTTCTCTAGAAATAACCCTGCCACTTGCATTTTACCTAGAAGTTTGGTTTATCGGGGCAGTCTGCTAAAAAACGTGACGTACCTTGAAAGAAAAACGGGTGGGTTTGGATTCTTTTTATTTTCTTCTGCTTCTAAAATCTTTCATATATATATATATATATATATATATATATATATATATATATATTCCTATATATATATATATATATACTATATATTCATATTTAAATGCTGAAAGTATGAGGAAACATAATTTACACAAATTCAAATTCTCAAATAACTCGCTGGCTGTCTTTCGAAAACATACACACCATACACATATATGTATATAGACATATATATGTATATATAGTATATGCATATGTATATATATATATATATATATATATATATATATATATATATATAGATAAACTAAATTCTCACTCAGCGTAAATCTCCGCCCTGTCAAATCTCAGCGCTCTGTCCTTCCTTCCCACGTGCGCGAGCGCGCGCGCTCTCGAGTGCGTAAAGGCGTGGGCCGGAATAAGCGAGTTTCTTGTTTAGTGCAAATTCATGTATGAATTCCAGCGTCCAAATTCCAACCGGATACCGTAAACTGGAATGGAATTCCAGCTTTTAAGCAGATATACGAATCAAAGGTTTGGAATATATAAACACACAGTATATATACTTTTATATCTTATATATATAATATATATATATATATATATATATATATATATATATATATATGTGTGTGGTGTGTGTGTGTGTATGTATATATATATATATATATATATATATATATATATATATGTATGTGTGTGTGTGCGTGCGTGTGTGTGTGTGTGTGTGGGTTTATGTGCACGACGGTTTCTAATTTTCTATTTATTTATTCATTAAGTTTAGTTCATTCATTTTCAGTCCTGTTTCATTTTCTTAAATGTTTCTTTTCAATTTCCGTCCTTCTCCAAATCCATTCGTTCACGGACGCAGATAAAAGGACGCAAAACCCCGACAAACACACAACCCTCTACCCCTCCCCCAACCCTACCCCTCCCCCTGCTAAATCCGCCCAATAAATATAACTCAGAACGACTATCAGCGACGATCAGCGGAGATCATTATCCCTCATTTGCATAGAGCGTCTTTCATTATTATGCACATAGCAGTTCATTTGTTCTTTTCACTGCTTTCGGGGGGACTCTGAACGCTAAAAGGGCCATTTCGGAATACATTTATGTCACGAGCGATGAGAATCCATTCCCGGGAATTCGTTTCCTGCTTAGCTGTCATTAATTAGGGGAAGATTAAACGCGATGTGAAAGGGATTTTTGTAATAGTATTGGTGCCCGTTGTTGGGGGTGATCTGGTAGAGAGAGAGAGAGAGAGAGAGAGAGAGAGAGAGAGACGTAAAAAACAAAACAACCTTATCGAATAATGAAACAACCTGCTCCCCAACACCAAAGGAAGGAAATTGCAAATAGCAAAAAGATTGCGACAAACGACATTCCTAATTTTTTTCACCTCCTACCATCCTCTCCCCGTCCCCTGCCCACAACCCCCCAACACCTACGCCATACATCTTTGCCAATCAGAACCTCACCCTACAACCAATCCTCCCCTCTCCCTTCCCCTCAACCTGCCATCCTCTCTCCCTTCCACTCAACCCTCAACCCTGATCGACCATCGACCATAGCAACAACAACACCTAAAAACATCCTTCCCTTTTTGATTACTCGGGGAGTAAGCCTATAAATTACTTTGTAGTTGTTGATGTTTAACAATACAGGACAGTTATTTCTAATAAGATATGACGTATTTATTTTAATTTTCGTTGGTGAAACAACGCTCTATCTGACCGTAGATTTTGGCACGCCCCTCTAGTAAGTAGGAGGTCGGAACACGCCTTGTTATTCAAGTTTCCCGAATAAAAACATTTCCAAAATACACTTAGATAGGTTGGCAACATGTTACGAATGACGTCATCTAACATCACGTTTAACAACTATAGTGTAATGGTCGTTGATGCTAGCAGTAGAAGAAGCTGAGCAGTAGATGCAATGCAAGGACTCCTTCAAGACATCTACCATTATTCACTTCAATATCTTTGCTGTTTAGTCTTCCTTACCAAACAAACAAACACACACACACACACACATACACAAAATACTCCTTCGAAGTCTAACGGAATAGTTTACGAACTACTTCGTTACCGACAAGCTCCAGGGATGAAATACAAATAGCCCCAAGGGTTACATCAATAACACTTCATCTCCATTACGAATGTCACCAAAGCATTCTTCCGTATTATACGTCGTTGTCTCGAACTGAAGTGAATTGTTGACAATTTCCTCACTCGGGGTGGAAATTGCCATCCCTATGAACTTTTTCCCCTCCTCTGAGATTGGATGGTATACGTCCTTGGACTGAAAAGAATTGTTGTTGTATTATTAACATATTATTTTTTTAAAACCCTAGTGTATGAAACAGGTCTCACAGGGAGACAATGACCTTGGTAATTCGAAGTCTTCCAAAGAATATTATTTTTATTAGTTATTATTATTATTATTATTATTATTTTATTATTATTCTTATTATTTAATTAACTGTATTCCGTATTGGAACAAGCCAGCCACAGGGCCCATTATCCCACTTGAAATTCAAACCTCCAAAGACTATTATGGCGTCCCATTTTGAAAATGAGTAGTATTGGAAATAACAGAAATAAGATGTTTTTGTTTCCCAAAAGACTATAAAAGAGAAAAAAATCAGTTAACAAATGAATTAATTACTCTGTGATAGCAATGCCAATTGCATCTTCGCTTGAAGAACTTTTTGAGGTTCCAATAATGCCACTTTTTACTTTTTAACCCGACGTCCAGTTATTCTAAAATCGCAAATGTAAACCCAACCCGTCAAACATATATAACGTAGCTCTTAGTTAATAATAATAATCTAATAATAATAATGAATAATAATATCAAATAATTTAACTAAATAATAATAATAATAATTCAGTTCTCACAAAGACGTTATAAATAACCGACCTAACGATACCCATTCCAATAATAACTAACAATAATAGTAAGATAATTAATGGTTTTTAACTAGATCACAGAACTAAACATTCGCCAACAAGTATGTTGATGAGAAGGTCGAGGCAAAAATATGTTTACCCTCTTCGTAGATTCATATAAAAGTTACGAAATATTTCATAAAGTTTTACCCGCAATTCGTCACCCACATTAAGCTCTAAATACGCCGTAAACAGTGAGACATTCAATAACAAATATAAACTGTTTCCCCCGAAGTGTGGAGAGAGGGAGCAGAGCTGCCAAACACTGCAGCAGTATCTGCACGAGTTATTTGTAAGCACACGACAGTATTTATTTGCAAGGGGTTGGTCATTGTTTTACAGTTTTGGTGCTCCCTACCCTCTCTCTTGCTTCCTATCTCTTCTTTATATATATAATATATATAATTAATATATATATATATTATCTATAATATATTATATATATATATATAGTACACACATATATACATATATATATATATAATAATATATATATATATATAAAATTATTAAAAAACCTTATCTTATCATATACTTAAACGCTCTATACTATTATCTCTAATTATTAATTATTCTCTATATCATATATATCTCTCTATCTCTATTATATTGTATCTATAATCTAATATCTATAGGTAAAAAATCTAAATCTACGCTCAAAAATTTAATTTGTATATTATATTCTACTAAATCTATATCTATCTAGATATATTATATGTAATTACTTATTAATGTAATCTCTATCTATCATCTGTAACTCTTCTATTATCTATGTAATTATATATCTATATCTTTATATATATATCTACTCTTAGTATCTCTATCAAATAATTACATATATATCTCTAATTGATACATATATATATATTAATATATATTATATCTATTAAAAAACCGAAACCTCGAAAGCAACCCTCTGCAATTTCCTCAGTTTTTCTGTACCATCGCGAAATTTTTTTTTTTTTTTTTTCCTAATACTTTCGATCTCCGGGCGACATTTGTTAATTTCCGACAACTCGCAAGTCGGGGATAAAAACGGACAAACTGTGCATTTTGGCTGGCAATTAAATGTCAAGAAGCGTTGACAAACTCCTGCCTGTGCCTGATGACTTGGTTTTTCGTTTTTTTTTTTCTTTTTTTTTGGTATTTTTTGTGAAAGTTGCACAGAAATGATTATACATTAAAGACAAGCTGACATACACAAAAATATAATTTATGCTAACGACACGGATGCTTAATTGCTAGTTGTATTGTTTTGTTTTAATATAATGTTGTATGTAATAAAATATATATAACTAATATATAATATATTTATATAATATATTATATATATATATATATATTATAGTATTATATATAATATATTATGATATACGTATTATATATATATATATATATATATTATATATTTAATATATAGAATATATCATATATATATATAAATCCCAAACTTCAAAATAAAAGGAAGACAAGCAACAAGGGAGGGAGGCTTAAACTGTGTAATGAAGAGAGGGAGAAAATTGCCTCCGTAAGAAACAGGGGTCTGGGAAACGGTGGTAGAGAGCAAAGTTCGGCTGTACCAGCCCATCCACCCCTCCCCCTGCCCCCACAACCCCCTTACCCACGCTGGGCTGAAATTTTTAAAGGGGCCCCCTCTCCTATCATTAGTTCAACCACCTTCGTAAAAAATAGTTTGCTCTAAACTCTATCGGATTATATTATATTAATATATTATATATATATATATAGTATATATATATATATATATATTATAATATATATATATATATGATATATATTATATATTATATATCTATTATATATACATAACATATATATAATATATATATTTATCTATATATAATATATCATATATATAATATCTCGTATAATATATATATATATCTAATTATCTTATAAATATTCTAACAGTACATATAAAAAAACTATATCTAACCATCCATTTTCCAAAAAGTTCCTGTTGTTAGTTAAATTATTAATAATGCATAGAACAATTGTGGAAGTGAAAAGTTAATTAGTTATTATATATCTATATATGATAATATATATCTATATTTGTGGTGTGTGGTGTGTGTGTGTGTGTGTGGTGTGTGTGTGTAATGTTTTAATATATTATTAAGACATGACCTCTTTAATAGTCAGAATAGTTATTCATAACCTCGATTATTCATCCCACAAGGCAGTTAGCCCAGGAGAGAAGAGAATAGATAAGGAGAGAGAGAGAGAGAAACATGTAATTTCAGAAAGACATTCCACCCTTAAACAAACATAACAGCTATCAAACTCGACGAGCGAATGACTGACACCGATTCCCATCTATAAAAATAAATTCCCAAAAAATTCTAGAGAAATTCCGGACAACAAATTCTGCCGGCGTTTATCTGGGAACAACACGGTTACTCACACGCAACTTTAGGCCGGAATAAAGTTTTAAAGCGAACGGTAGTCAATGAAAACCCAATGTATTTTCTCCCCCCCCCCCCCCCCCCCACCCCCCCCCCCCCAAGCCCCTCAGACCCAACCTTTACAGAATGGTGCCTATAGTATGCTTATATGACACAGGAGGGTCTCTGTTACCGTTTATTCTAAACGTTGTATTATTTAATAACTGGATTTTTTTAATGAAATGGGGGGTTGAATGTGCAGTACATACAGACGTACACATATATACGTAATTTTGTTGAATTTGAAAATGTAAATTATTGTATTTAAATGTAAACTATTATACTATACTAAAAACAATACAACCTTTTATTTATATAGTGGCTAATATATATAATTACTTATAATATATATAATTTATCTAAATGATGTATATATATATAAACACATAAGCCATAAAGGAAAGATATGGAACGGCTTATACCTTTATTTAATGGCATTTATCCCCGTTTCCCAAACTTTCGTGAATTTCAGTTTATTATATATATCTATATATTCTTATCTATATATATATTATATATATATATATTATATATAAATTATATTGTGTGTGTGGTGTGTGGGTTTGTGTGTGTGTGTGTGTTGTGTGTGGTGTAATACAATACATAAACTTATGCTCCTAAGGTAAACAAATCATCAACCTTCCCACGTTAACCCTTCCATCCCTCAATTTTCAATTTCGTATTCAACCAACCACACCTACCACCGCCCCCCACCCCCATCCCAATAAAGGGGGCGTTGGACTTCAACGACGACAAAATACGACCCAGTTTGGGGGTCGGGGGGGCGGCCCTGGTTACTGCCAAGCTCTGGAATCCTCTCCACAGCTCTGTCTTTCTCGAACTGTTTTATATATAAAGCAGTTTGCATGAGAAGGCAATTTCAATCCACCACCGTAATCCACTTCCAATTGCCTGGGCCAATCCTTTGCCGCTTTGGCAAACAATCTTCGTGCGAGGAGGAACACATCATCGATCTGTGCCTCTCATATCTCGATTTCGCCGTCCCTGAGACGTGTACGCGGTATCTCTCTTCTCATCTCTCTCCCTCTCTCTCGTCTCTTCTCTCATCTCTCCCGCTCTGGTATATAACGCATATGCAGTTATAATCCAATGTCGCACGAGGAACACGTTTTGTTTGAATAATCCTTAATTCCTTAATTCCACGGTAGAAAACGATAATGTGATCAGGGACTTGGAACAAGTACTTTCGCGTGGTAATATTCCAATATTTTCAAGTTCACACTGAATATAAAATGGTTTACAGGCCTTTATATACAAAAGCAGAAGGAGGGGGCGGGGTTACTGTAACCCCGCCCCCTCTTTTCTGATTTTGTATATAAAGGCCTGTCAACTTTTATTTTGTATTCAGTTTGAACTTGATAATGTAGAATTTACTACGAAAGTACTTGCTCTAATCCCTGTTTCAACTTAATTAACCTTTCTATAGTAATTTAAGGATATTATTCCTCTTCTCCTCTCTCTCTCTCTCCTCTCCCTCTATATAGTATACTATATATATATATAGATATATATAATATATATATAATTGTAATATATATCTGTTTATATATATCTTTTATTTATTATATAATATACATATATATATATATATATATATATATCATATATATATTCTATATATATAATTATATAATATGTTATGTTGAAGCTTGGAATTAATTAGACATCCTCCTTCAGCAAACTATACATGATTGTCATCTAGTTGTCCGAACTACAGTATTCGATTTGGGTAGTACAGATAAGCCTGGATGCAATCTACAGATAGCAATGAGAGAGAGAGAGAGGAGAGAGAGAGAGGAGGGGGGCCCGCTTTCTACATAAAAAAAATAAAAAATAAAATTATCAAAGACATCACCACTGTATAAAGCAAGCAAGCAAGAATTTAATTTTTAATACCACTGTACTCCTAATGCAATATAAAGGACTTAACCAATTTCCATGAAATGAAACATAGGTATATTGACATTATAAGGCCACTTACCTTATACTATGAAATGGGTAAACAAACCGAGATTAAACAAACTACCATTACATAAGGATTGCGGTAATTTACGGAAACAAAATCTGGGCTTACCACCATGATAAATTATGCATTATAGACAAGCAAGAATACACGTAAATACATAAAAATACACACAAACCAAACACAACTCACACATAAATAGAAATATATACACATCAGGATCAAACCCACGTCTCTCTCATTTGAGAGACCGGGGTTCGATCCCGGAGTGAGTCAGAAATTAATTTCTTTGAAACAAGATCGGTGTGTTTTGATTTATTTCTTTTTAACACTTCTGACATGCATATATATATATATATATATATATGTAATAATCTATATATATAATATAATATATATATATATATATATACATAATATATTATTAATAATATTACATATACTCCCTACATCCTTCTTCTTTCCTCCCTCCGCCCCTCATTTTCGTTCCTAATCCTCCCCCTTCCCCCCACTAACTTCCCTGCTCCCCCCACCCTTTCCGAAAACACATCGGCCTGACCCACGAAAGCCGTCGTGGGCCGCAGAGGCCGCCGGCTTCCCCCACTACTCTGCCATCATTTTTATCAATTTATTGACACACCTTCGCCAAACACCCGCCCGACTCACGACCAACACGCTCCGTAATCCTGCGACAAACAGCTTCCTTATACAACCCTCTCTCTCTCTCTCTCTTCTCCTCCGCCCCATGTTTGTTCGTCTTCCAATGCGCTGTGTTGACAAAAGGTTGGGTGGTGAGGGTGGGTGCGCCTGTCTGAATCATTGGCTTTCCATTATACGTTATACCCACGCGCCTGCGCATAAGGATCGCTTTGTGCAATTTTCCAAATTTCAAACAATGATCTGAAATTCCATAACAGGGACTTTCTTTTACTCAATTCCAGTTTTGAATTGACCAGGCCAAAATTAAAACCACCGTCATTAAAGAAAGGCACTATATATATATATTATATATATATATATCTATATTTATATATATTATCTATATATACTTTTATGTCTATATATATACTAATGTATAATATATCTATTATATATATATATATAACTACATAAGTGTGTGTGCTGTTTCATAATAATGGAATAATTATGTCAACACAGTGTAAGACCCCGTGTGGAACAGAGATAAATTTCTAACTCGCCAACTAAACTACCCAAAGGCTATGAAAATCCTGGTTTCGATCCCGATCGTTGATGTCGGAAATGTATATACGTACATACCACAGTTATGTATTGTATTGTGTTTATTTTTGTCTGTCTGTGGTTTGTGTGTGTGTGTAAGATTATCTTTCTCGTTCTCAAACTCTCAAATAAATCCAACACAATAGTTTTGGAATATTTTCCAGAACAATAAATAAAATTTATATCTTTCAACATCAAATAAACTAAGCTCTAAATGCATCGTCTGTTTTTCAAATCCACTTTCTTCTGAATTTATATGCAAAGCTTCCGAATCATATTTCTAATACCATTGCGTATTCTAAAATGTCCATTGTTTTTTATTAACCACTCACATTATTTCTTTTACTAATTTCCAATGCATTCCATCATATTCTATTTATCAAAGCGAATTTTTCCAATATCACTCACTTTCTTTTTAATTCCTATTTGGCATTTTTCTCCAAAAAAAGAAAAGGAGGCTCATACTTTATTATTTAATTGTTTCTATTAATATAAAAAAAAAAAGATTCAATCACTTCTTTTCTTTTTAATACATTTGCAATGCTTTCCATCAAATTTTAATATTATTGCCTATTTTTCTAAAATACCAGTTTTTTTTAATTCGCTTGCAAAGTTTTTCCGAAGTATTTTCACTCTGGTACAAATTGTCCCTCGTGTGCTACAGCAAAAAATCATCAGGACCGCTCAACCAAGACCTTAAAAATAGGAAGGGGTTCACACTCCCCCAGGCGAGACTGACAGATGAGACTGCAGTGTTGTTTCCATTAAGATGATAAATCTAAATTTTGTATTCCATTTCATTCCAGTTGAAAATAAAATCGTGTTGCACGCAGGAACCTCTGTCGTCATGAATGTCAATAAAATGTTACAATTATTACTCATATATTATTATCTATATTTTTATTGCAATGTTATCGGAATTATTGCTTATATTATTATCTACAGTTTTTTATTGCAAACTCTCTAACTATTAGTTCACTTGATATATATATATATATATATATATATATATATATATATATATATATATATATATATTATATATATATATATATATATATATATATAATTTTACATATGTACATACATATAGTATATACATAGGTATCCAGGAAAAAACATAAGAGTGTCGACAAAAAATAAAATCTACATTATTTAAAACTTTTTAAATGAAAACTAAATGAAAAAAAAAAAAAAAAAAAGCTTTCCTAACCTCCTCACGTTTACCGAAATTTGAAAACACACACACACACACACATACAAAACAGGTTTCCCTTTACCGCAACTAACTTGGCGCCTCGAAATGTGACCGCTGAAAAAAAAAAAACACACCTTCCCCTTCCCCCAAAGTAAAAACGATTCATTAAGACAGTCGAAAGTTTCCACACACAAACTTGGTCCCAAACTTCTCGTGTGTTTTACTTTGCCTAAGAGACCGGAGGTAACACCACAGGGGCGTGGAAAGAGACAAACTACCGATCGCCAATTGCTTTGAGAGAGAGAGAGAGAGAGAGAGAGAGAGAGAGAGAGAGAGGGTGGGGCCGGCACCTGATTTTTAATACGTTAGAGGATGCTTCATATATTCATATATATATATTTATATATATATATATCTATACCTATATGTATATATATATATAGGATATATATATATAGTATGTATGTATGTATGATACACAGCACATGTATAAATAAATCAATAAACAATATATATACTATATATGTAAAATATATACATATACATATATATATATATATATATTATATGACTGGTAATGTTCTGTACAAAACAGAATTCCATCTAATAAAAGGAGCCTACAAACCAAAATGTAGAGAGAAAAAGTACTATCGAGACTGCTGTCTCTCATTCATATACCTGAAGAGAGACAGCATTCTCTGAAATATAGTACTTTTCTCTCTACATTTTGGTGTTTTTATGGGTCCTTTTATTAGAATATATTATATATATTATCATATATATATATATATATAGTATATATATATATATATTATATATATATATATATATATATGTATATATATATATATATATATATATATATACTTTACTATAATACTAATATATATATATATACATTTGTGTGTCCAAACCAGTGTCATATGACTTATAAGGTGAAATACACAAAATGGTACATATATATATATGATGATATATATTGTATGGTATATACTTTGACTATAGAAAAAAATTGCCCTTCTGACAATAATACTAAATAAATTACATGGATTAAAAAACATTTCAAACCACATGCCTTAAGGTCTGGCAATATAGTGATATAGTTGAGATTAGACAATGTATCAATGGATTGCCAGCGTGTCGTAAGATATTTGACCAGATAAAAGTGATAAGATGAAAAGTAAACTAGGGAAAATAAATAAAATAAAAAGGAAACGGGCTACTCAACCCTAACACTCAATGTCTAAGGATATTTGTCAATATAATGATACAGTGAAAGAAGCACTACTATATAAACATACACTTACTTAAGCGAGACGAGGCAATACTACAGAGAAACATTACCGAACACTTTCTCTATTTCCCTGAGAAGCAAGACTTATTTCGGAGTGGGGGGGGGGGGGGAGAGGTTCCGGGCGAATGGCTTTCCCCGTAGAGAGAGAGAGAGAGAGAGAGAGAGAGAGAGAGAGAGAGAAGGGGTTGGGGGAGATCCTTTGCCTTAAAGATGAGTTAGCTATGTCTATGGACGCAGGAAGGAAAGAGAATGGGGGGAGGGGGGGGGGGGAAGAGGCTAGGAAATTTCTTCTACTTCGCGTGCTTCTAATGAGGGGAAGGTCTTGCCACCAGTGAGATACGTGTAAGTAATAACGTATGCTGAAAGATGTATGCATGTATTTATGTATGCATGTATGATACATACTTCCATTGTATTTGCGTATGCATATGTTATAGATATATATATATATATATATATTATATATATATATATATATATTAATCTCGCCCGTAGTCCAGTGATTCTCGCCCTACTATCATCCGACCCTGGGTTCGATTCCAGGGGGAGAAAGACAATGTCTACACGACTCATCAATAACCATGTATTTCTGTTTGATTTACAGGGTCGAAACCTCATCCCTAAGATGATCAGAACTGAATATATATATATATATATATATATATATATATATATATATATATATATATATATATATATATACGTATATTATATATATATATATATATATAAACACATTTGAAACCCACCCAAGCGAAAGGTTCGTATTTGCGTTCTGTTGAAAATATCGGGGGAGGGGGGAGGGGGAGGGGGTGGGGGGAGGGGGGAGGGAGGGGGAGGGAGAATGTAAATGGGAATCAAGATGGGTTATTCCTCTACATATTCTCTCTCCTCTCTCTCTCTCTCTCTCTCTCTCTCTCTCCTCTTCCAGAGGGATTTTCCGCTATCCCATACGTGTTTCCTCAGTTCTCCCCCCCCCCCCCCCCCTTCACTCACAAGTGTTTCGTCTTTCCTCTTTGCATCGACCGTTTCGTTAACGAATCGTTAAAGGAATATCAAAGTCGGACCAGGCTGTTCTTTGTCCGCTTCGGGTCGACCAGCTGAACGAACCTCTCGCCGTTAAATGATAATGCGTATGACAACGTTAGCAAGCGGCTTTGTCAACTGATATCTAAGACATCCTTCCTTTCTTCCTTCCTTCCTTTCTTTCTTTCTCC
>NC_087212.1:1218399-1223399 GCF_015104395.2 Macrobrachium nipponense
GAGGGGAAAACAAGAGGAAAAGGGGACATCAAAAGAAGAGGAACAAGGGGCAGCAAAAGAGAAAACAAGAGGAAAAGGGGACAACAACAGAGGGAAAACAAGAGAAGCAAAGGACAACAACAGAGGGAAAAAAGAGGAGCAAAAGAAAACCACAGAGGGAAAAAGAGAAACAAAAGACAAGAACAGAGAAAAAACGAAGAGGAAAAAGAACAACAAAAGAGGGAAAACAAGCAGAGCAAAAGAAAACCACAAAGGGAAAAAGAGGAACAAAAGACAACAACAGAGGGAAAACAAGAGGAACAAAAGTAATAGGGCACAGCAAAAGAGGGAAAACAAGAGGAACAGGAGACAACAACAGAGGGAAAACAAGAGGTAAAAGAACAACAAAAGAGGGAAAACGAGGAGCAAGGGACAACAACAGAGGGAAAACATGAGGAATAAGAACAACAGAGGGAAAGCAAAAGGAAAAAGAACAACAACAGAGGGGAAAACAAGAGGGAAAAGAACAACAGAAGGAAAAAAGATGAAAAAGAACAACAGAGGGGAAAACAAGAGGAACAAAGAACAACAAAAGAGGGAACACAAGGGGAACGGGGAATGGGAATAACAAGAGAAAAAAAAATCCATCAGTAAGAATAAAACAGAAACAATATACCAACCATAAACTCGTATGTATTTTCATATAAGAGCAAGAAAACGAAACAGAAAAAACGAATAAGTTGATAAAATAAAAGGGAAAGAATAAAGAATATAAAAAAATAGAAAAAATGAAAACTGAGAAGCGTCACTCAGCGATCGCTGACTCCGGGAAGAGTCAGAGACCTGACCATCGGGGAATCAAGACTCCGAACGGGTTATTGAGTTAGGATATCTGGGGAACCCCGGAACAGCCTTTTCACAGCTCTCAGCAACAGCAGCAGCGCAGCAGCAGCAGATACAGCAGCAAAAGCAGCGGCAACAGCAAGGGAGCCTATAGCATCATCCGCTGGACTGAATTGTGAAGATATATGCCACAATGGGTCCGGAATTTTTGTTTTTATATTTCACTTTTTGTGTATTCAATTTAAAAACTGATGATGTGTGACACTGAGATATATATATATATGCATGCGTACATATACACATTTATACATATACGCATACAAACTCCCTTGGTAGGCATCACTGAACAAAAAGACTAAATTCCTCTCTCTCTCTCTCTCTCTCTCTCTAAATATATATTTTTTTCTCCAAAACGCCACGACAAAAATTCCCCTACTGGAGTGCACTAAGCGAGATGATATATACTGTATAATGTATATATTAACCTATATAAATATATAATATATAATATATATATATAAAAAGTAAAAAAAAAAAAAAAATAGAGAGAGAGATGAGAGAGAGAGAGAAGAAGAGAGAGAGAGAGAGAGAGACAAGTTGGCACTGTCAACTCAGACACGACACTGCTGCATACGCTGGGTTGACAAATTGATCGGGCGCGAACGTCCGTCGCGAACGATGTTGCTGGTGCTGCTACGGATGGACACGGGACCTCGTGTTATAAATCATCTCCCTTGCCGGTTTCGCAGGGGTGTGGGGGGGGTGGGGGGGCGGAGAGAGAGAGAGAGAGATAAAAAAATCCGTAACTCAAAATTTATCCTTAAATAAAATCCATAAATAAATTTATTATCCTAAAAATCTCTAAATAAAATAATTATCCTTAAAATCCCTAAATAAAGTGATTATCCTTAAAATCCCTAAAAAAAATCCTTAAATAAGATTCCTGAATAAAATCCTAAATAAAAAATAATTTCCAAATAAAATCCTTAAACAAATTCCCTAAATATAATGCTTAAATAAAAAATTAATCCTTAAATATATCCATAAATAAAATTCTTAAATGAAAAATGTATCTTTAAATCTTTGAATAAATAAAATTTATCCTTAAATAAAATCCATAAATAAAATCCTTAAAAATAATATGTATCCTTATATAAAATTCCTGAATAAAATCCTTAACTAAAATTCCTAAGTAAAATCCTTAAATAAAATCCCTAAGTAAAATCCTTAAATAAAAAAAGTACCCTTTAATAAAAAAAAAAAAAAAAAAACTTGCGTGATATACTATCCATTTAAGGATTCAGTCTCTGGGGAGGGGGGGGGGGAATATGAAAAGACCGTAAATAAAAAAAAAAAAATAAAAATAAGAGTAGCCCTTAAATAGATAAGTTTTTTGGATTTGTCTTGGGGTGGGGTGTGACAGGGACAGTCATTTCTCAGTTCACATCGTTCGTGTATTACTCATCCCTTGCAGGTTTGAGCTGAGGGAGGAAAAACTATAAAAACTCTTTAATAAAAAATTTCAGTCCTCAAACATGTTTTAGGAATCTTTCTGGGTGTGACAGTGAATCATTTTCTCAGTTAAAGTGTTTACGAATGCAGGCCCACTTGTACGACCTTCAAAGTAACCAGAATTATTCGAAAATACTATCAACAATGCAAATTACGTAGAAACGAACCCACAGTTATGTTACTGTACAAATGTATTTTGGAAAATAAATCTCCACGGAAAGATTTCGAGGATCTGTACGATTCTCCTCCAGATTGTCAGTAGACTCGATAGTTTTCTGTATAGAGATTTATGTTTAATTATATTTATATGTTACATAACCCTGGATTTGTTTCTCCATTTGAAGACTTATACTAGTATGAGTATCTTTTTATGCAGGTCATGTTTGGATAAAGAAAAAAAAAATCTTGTGTATTGAGTCTAATTGGAGGCCTTAAATACTTTAAAATAACTTCGTTACCAACAAAAAATTAAATTAAATTAAATACAAATTCAGCTGACTTCACTACAACAATACAATTTCATTCATCAAAGACACGCGCACGCACACACACACACGAACACAAATCGTCCCCATTGAAAATAATTTACATATGTTTCGCCATGAAACCATTTCATACGGAACAACAATTTGCATGACATCTAAAGGAAACTCATCTATTCATGTGAGCAGAGAGAGAGAGAGAGAGAGAGAGAGAGAGAGAGAGAGAGAGAGAGAGAGAGAGAGAGAGAGAGAGAGTTTCCTGTCGCTGTGTACCACAGAGTCAGAGCTGCACGTTTAATTAAGAAGCTTCCAATCTGAGCATAGTGTGAGGCGGTCCTTGTATTGTTCTTCAGAGAGAGAGAGAGAGAGAGAGAGAGAGAGAGAGAGCGTGCGTGTGATGTCATTTTAACCACATATCGTGTAATGCTTTCTTTATTCTTTTTATTTTTATTTATTTTTTTATCTGTCTTGCTCTCTCTCTGTTTAGTGCCTGTGGCTGACTCGCTGGCTGGTTCTCTCTCTCTCTCTCTCTCTCTCTCTCTCTCTTCTCTCTCTCGTATGGGTGCCTGTGGTATAACCTCCCTTTCTTACCGCATCTGCGAGTGCCTTCTCTTAAATAATAAGCTCTCCTTGCCTCTGGAAAATGCACCAATTACGAAATGAGGTCCAGCCATTTACTTAATTAGAAAGAAAAAAGGGGGGAGGGGTGTGTGAGGCCACTGCAGTGCTTACCTTTTCATACAATCACCATCGTGTGATTTAATCATTAATTTTTTTTATTAGTATTTTCATCATTTTTGTAGCGCAATTGGAACTTCAGAAGTTCGAGCGAAGATGCAAATGTATCACTACCTTAATACATTTCAAGTTTTAACAATTACTTGAATTAAAAATTTGGGTTAAGAATAGAAACCTCAAGTCACTGTTTTATGCATCAATCCAAATGATTAAGCTACCATGTCTTCATAAGCATCACGTATTTTGCAGATTTAATTAATTTCTTACACGTAAGCGATACTTCCATTTGTAAATCTACAATAATAAACTTCATACGAAAAGTTGGTTCAGTATATCTAACGATGCTAACTACTGGGGGTCAGGCTCCATCAAACCGCGTCAAAGACTGAACTGGAATCAAAGGCATACGTGAATATTAATGCACGAAATTAGACAAACATGAATAAAAAGAGAACAGTGAAAATTACCATCATTTTCCAAGACAACTTCCTTGGTTCTCCAAAGAAAAAAAAAACAATTCCCAACGACTCGGTTACAACCAAAGGCAAAAACAAATCGAAACAAGCACTCGAGATCCCAACAATGATCCTGGGGTAAACCTTTATTCTCTCCAGCCTCGAGGAGGCGAAGGAGGCTGAAACCCCAACATTAAATGTTTACGAGATCCTTCCGAGATCTCATTCCACGCAGGACAATCCGAGGAACCCCAGGAAAATCTGTTAGGCGCAGGTAAATTGCCACCAGAGTATCACGGCAATTGTCCACTTGGAGGCGGCGGTCCGGTGGAGTGCTTTCCTTCCGCAATTCCCCAATTTACGTCAATTGGAGAGAGAGAGAGAGAGAGAGAGACTACACACTGAAGAAGAGACGGAGAGAGACAGACAGACAGACAGACAGACAGAACTGAATTGAATTGAATATAGAATTTACGCCAAAGGCCTAGCACTGGGAAATGTTATTCAACTCAGACACAGAAATTGACAAGTAATACGTTTGAAAGGTGTAACAGGAAGAAAACCTCAAAGCAGTTGCACTTATGAATCAACTGTTAGGAGAGGATGGAAAGTAAGATGGCAGAAAGAGAATACGAAAGGAGGTACAGTAAAAGGAACGAAATGGGTTGCAGCTAGGGGCCGTGGGCACGCTGCAAAGAACCTTAAGTAATGTATACAGGACGGCACTAAACCCCCTATGGAGGAAGAGAGAGAGAGAGAGAGAGAGAGAGAGAGATAGTGACTTACATATTCCCTTCCCTCGATAATAAAATACTTTTGATACTGATTTAAATCTTAAGCACGTTACACTACAATAATTGACATATTTAACATGTTATTAGCGGCATAGTAATTGAAAGTAAAAAAAAGTTGCATACATTATGACATATTGTAACAAACATCTGCGAGAATATGAAATGCTTTAAAAACAAAAATTGCACCAATTTAACAT
>NC_087212.1:1225899-1233399 GCF_015104395.2 Macrobrachium nipponense
AGGAAATGGAAGAGAGGGGAAAGCCAAGAAAAAGAGGGGAATGAGGAAAAGGAGATTAGGGAAAAAAAGAGGTTAAAATGGACGGGGAAAGAGGGTGAGAGAGGGAAAATGGAAGAGAGGGAAAAGGTAAGAAAAAGAGGGGGAACATAAAAAAGGAAAAGAGATTGGGAAAAAGAGGGGAAGAGGGAAAAAGAAAGGTTAAAACAGAGGTGAAGAGGGGGGAAAAGAGAGAGGAAAAAAGAGGGAAAAAGGAGAGACGAGGACCGGACAAAGTCCATAACGGCCCCAAATAATTTCCCAACTGACATAACAAATGACCACCGAACAGGATCACACTTTTCTCTTCAAAGTTAGCTAATCTGTGGCTCCTCTCTCTCTCTCTCTCTCTCTCTCTCTCTCTCTCTCTCTCTCTCTCTCTCTCTCTCTCAAAAACATTTCTTTATAACGTCAGTTTTAAATGAATTTTTTTTATCAAAAACGAAGTTGTTGACGGCACAAAATTAAAATAAAAGGAGACGTTAACACTTTGAACTAATAGAATAAATTTAATTCAGGTTTAGAGAATGAAATCTCGATGTAAAGAAAATAATTCAATTTAACAGAAAAACATCAAAATTTAACAACTCTCAAAACGATAAGATACGTTGACGTCAACATCCAAAATCCGATTACTACAACATCAAATAAAACATCCCAACCCGAATATTCAACATTACCAACAAAACATCTCTAACATTTCAAAAGAAACAGACCGGATACTTTAAAAAATATCAAGAATTTTATATAAATTAAATCCGAATACGTAAAAATAAACCATCCCAAATATAAATATCTAAAATAAACATCCAGAATATTAGAAATAAATACATTCCGGATATTTATATAGAAAAAAGCTTGAATATAAAAAAAATCCCGATATTCAAAAAACTCAAATATAAAAAATACGGCAAAAATCGCGAATATTTAAATATCAAATATCTCGAATAATAAAAAAAACACCCTGAATACTTCAAATAAAACATCCCGAAAATTAAAAATAAAACAAACAAACAAACAAACAAAAACAAACAGCATCCCGTATATTTATGCTAGGTATTAAGAGACACCCTCTACTAACACCCGCCACCCCTCTCCCACTACCAATCCAGAACCGTTAATAGGTTTAACTTGTTAGAAAACAAACGAAATAAACTAAAAAAAAAATTAACCATTTCCAAGATATTTTTAATAGAAGAAAAGCTTGAATATAAAAAAATTCCGATATTAAAAAAAACTCAAATATAAAAATCCGGCAAATCGTGAATATTTAAATATTCAACTAGCTCGAATAATAAAAAAAAACGCCGCTGAATATTTCAAATAAAACTCCCGAAAATTGAAAATAAAACAAACAAACAAACAAACAAACAAACAAAAACAAACAGCATCCGTATATTTATGCTAGGTATTAAGAGAGACCCTCTAACTAAACACCCCCACCCCTCTCCACTACCAATCCAGACCGTTAATAGGTTTAACTTGTTAGAAAACAACGAAATAAACTAACAAAAAATTTAACCATTTAAATCGCATTTGAGCGCGCATTACTAAAATCCCAATCAAGTAGGATTAGGCGATTACCACATATGGAGATTTATGACTACAATCTCCGTACTTTTGCAGTCAGAGAAGTTTTTCTCTTTGTTGGGAATATAAAAACTGCCTTTGAATTATTATTATTATTATTATTATTAAAAATTCCTCAATAGTAGCACGAGTCCTTCAAATGGAGAAACAAAATCCACAGTTTTATGTAAATGTACATATATTTAAGTTTAAAACAGAAAAGATAGCTTTCGGGAATCTGTACGGTTCCCCTTATCAATCAGATTGATAAGGGGAACCGTACAGATTCCCGAAAGCTATCTTTTCTGTTTTAAACTTAAATATATGTACATTTACATAACTGTGGATTTGTTTCTCCATTATTATTATTATTATTATTATTATTATTATTGATTATTATTATTATTATTATTATTATTATTATTAAAAATAATGGCAGAATTCACAGAATTGATTTTATACAATATTCTTTCAATTCTTATTATTTGTCTTTCTGGCACGCTGGTATTATAAAGCAGCGTCCAATATCATCGTGCTGTAGGTCGTCAACGGAATTTCAGGCTGGTATTATCAAAGGCAAACTGGTTATCAGGGACAGGCTGGAGTCGTCAACAGCTATACAGGTGTGTTTCGTAGGTCGGGAACAGGCCGTAGTCGTCAGGGGGTTCTATCCAGTATTCCTTGTTTTTTCTTCTTTTCTGGTTTTCTAAAGGCGTCTACATGTTTCGGCCACCTCGTTTGGCCATCTTCGGGACGGGATCGCTGATCGCAATGGTCTGTGCCGGATGTATTCACGCTATTTATTGCATTCGGGTGGTTTGAAGAGATGGGTACCTCACTTTTCTTTGGGCAATACCTGTTACGTCACGAGCGATGTCATCAGGGGGCCGGTTGCTGGTTGGCTGTCCTCTTCGTGGGCGGAGCCTCATCCTTGTTGGTGATGGTGGAGGCCCCCCTCGAAGGGTGAGAGCTTGAGCCTCGATCACCATCAGGTTAGTACCACATATGTAAAGCCTTCAAAATAATAATATTTTCAAACTAAGGAAATGAAACATTCAAAATATTATAATTTTCGAGCTATTGGTATTATTATTATTATTATTTTGGGGGGAGGGGGATCTATCACAGTCCTCCAATTCGACTGGGTGTATTTATAGTGTGGGGTTCCGGGTTGCATCCTGCCTCCTTTAGGAGTCCATCACTTTTCTTACTATGTGCGCCGTTTCTAGGATCACACTCTCTGCAGGAGTCCTGGAGCTATTTATTTCAGCCTCTAGTTTTTCCAGATTCCTTTTCAGGGATCTTGGGATCATGCCTAGTGTTCCTATGATTATGAGTACATTTCCACTGGCATATCCATATCCTTCTCATTTCTATTTTCAGGTCTTGAAATAATTATCCATTTTTCCCTCTCTTTCTCTTCAAACTCTGGTGTCCCATGGTATTGCGACATCAGTGAGAGATACTTTTCTTCTTGACTTTGTCAATCAACGTCACGTCTGGTCAACTTGCACGCATCACCCTATCCGTTTCTGATACCATAGTCCCAGAGGATCTTTGCCTGATCGTTTATCTATCACTCCTTCAGGTTGGTGCTCGTATTATTATTATTATTATTATTATTATTATTATTATTATTATTATTATTATTATTATTATGAAACAGAAGAACCGTCTGGATACCACGGAATTTATAATGCAGTTTCTCAGTCTCTCGCATGTTATTATTATTAATATTATTATTCAGAAGATAACCCCCTATTCTTATGAAACAAGCCTACTGACTCGAAATTCGAGCTACCACAGATCACAGTGTCCATTCAAAAGAAACTACTACAGAAGATAACAGGAAATACAGAGAGAAGAGAAATGCATAATTAATTGCTCCCACCTGATAATCATATTCATATGAGGGATGATTATTACAGCAATTCGTAATTATTCCACGTTTCAGACTGTAACCAAATGCCTTCCTTGCCGGAGTCAATTAAGTGGCCGACATGCAGTGAGCTCTCTCTCTCTCTCTCTCTCTCTCTCTCTCTCTCTCTCTAAGGTTATTTTTATTTTCCCTAATTTTTCAGTCTTCAGCTTGCTTTTTTCCAATACATTTCACGTCCTCCATTAATTACAACCACCTTCTCTCTCTCTCTCTCTCTCTCTCTCTCTCTCTCTCTCTCTCTCTCTCTCTCTCACTCTCAAAAGGTTATTTTTATTTTCCCTAATTTTTCAGTCTTCAGCTTGCTTTTCTCCAATACATTTCACGTCCTCCGTTAACTACAACCACCTTCTCTCTCTCTCTCTCTCTCTCTCTCTCTCTCTCTCTCTCTCTCTCTCTCTCCTTTTTCCAAAAACATCTCACATCCCCATTAATTCTCTCTCTCTCTCTCTCTCTCTCTCTCTCTCTCTCTCTCTCTCATCTACCTAGAATGGCAAAAAGAAGATCATGTTGTGACCACCAGTCATATTAAAATACACAAAAAAGGACATCATACAATGACAGGACGTACCAAAACGCTTCGTCTACTAAACGCGAAAAACGTTTAAAAAGCTGCCCCCCAAAACACGAGCTATTTGAAAATTATACAACCTATTTCCTAGCCGAGAATGGGAGTAGAATTAAGTGGTTATAGTCTCCTTAAAATTTCCTTAACGCTCGCTGCTGCTTGCATTAATACCCTCAAGCGCGAGGTCTTGTTTGTTTATGTTTAAGCAGGCGAGAGATGCGGGTCAGGAAACTATCAGATGATAGGTGTGGAATCATTAATGTACCTAAATATTATTATTATTATTATTATTGCTTTTTTTTTTTTTTTTTTTTTTTTTTTTTTTTTTTTTTTTTTGCTCTATCACAGTCCTCCAATTCGACTGGGTGGTATTTATAGTGTGGGTTCCGGGTTGCATCCTGCCTCCTTAGGATCCATCACTTTTCTTACTATGTGTGCCGTTTCTAGGATCACACTCTTCTGCATGAGTCCTGGAGCTACTTCAGCCTCTAGTTTTTCATTATTATTATTATTATTATTATTATTATTATTATTATTATTATTATTATTATTATTATTATTATTATTATTATTATTCAGAAGATGAACCCTATTTAATGATAGGCGTGGAATCAAGCGCTGTCTCATTAAAGTACCCAAATATTATTAATATTATTATTAGTATTATCAATATTATTCAGAAGATGAACCTTATTCATAAGGAAAATGCCCAACAAAGGGGTCATTGACTTGAAATTCAAACTTCCAAAGAATATTTGTTCATTAGGAAGAAGTAAGAGGAGATTAAGAGATATAAAGAAAGAAATTATCTCGCTCATTAAAAATGAAAAAAAATAATACATTAATAAACCATAAAAAATGCATCTTCGCTTGAGCTTGAGAAGTGTCAATGGGCATTATACCAACCGCCAACACAGGATTCGAACTCAGGCCTAGTACTTTGGAACACACTATAGAGTACAGGACAGCAAGGAAGTGAATGTATGTTTCTCTTTTCAAATCTAATGCACAGTATAGAAGAAGAAATTATATAAACAAATCCTAAGATATCTTTCATAAACCAAATAGAGGATGACGTTCATCCTTTTTTGAAAAGGGTTTTAAAAGCATTTATGCAATTACGTAGATTCTCTTTTATTCCTAATAAGAATAAAAAGAAACAGTGCGTCAATCCAAAATAGGAACATAGGCAATCTTCTCTTAAAATATTTTTTTTAAAAAGAATTTCGTCCATTATTATAGTGACTGTTTTGTTTCTATACAAAAATCCCATCAGTTCCAAAATAGGAACACAGCTCATGTTCTTACCAAGATATTTGCTTACATGAAACAATTAAAATGGACAATAAACAAAGATAATTCCACTGAATTTCTCAATTACAGTCTCATAGTGACTGCGTTTTGTTTCTATACAAAAGAAAGACATTACGTCAATACAAAATGAGAACTATACTTCGACAAGAACTATGCTTACAAGAAACGAGTAAAATGGTCAATAAACAAAGATAAATCCACGGAATTTCTCAATTAAAGTCTCACAGTGATTGCTTCTTGTTTCTATACAAAAGAAGACATTATGTAAATACAAAATAAGAACATAGCTATCTCCTGACAAGACATTTGCTTACAAGAAACAATTAAAAGCGACAATAAACACTCAAAACACAGACATTCCCCTGGAATTCCTCAGTTACAGCCTCACTCATAAAACTCCAGATTACGAAACTCCGGCGTTAATAAACGACAAATGCGGCCCTAATCTCACAAGAGACATTACTCAACAGACGCTGGAAAAAAGGTGATCTAACTCAATTAACATCAAAACAACGATGGATTACGTCTATCTATTTGAATTCAGTGTGGCTGTTTTCTCTGTTGTGGTAGGCGGTAAGAGGGGTAGCATTAATGGTTATTATGAATCATCGTTTCAGCTGTTTTAGCTTTCTAGTCTTTTCCTTTGCGTGAGTTTTTCTGATTTTGAATTTTCCTAATTCCTTGTCCATAATCGATCATGGCTATTTTTTTCAGTATTTTGTAACTCAGATCATTTCATTTTTTTTTCTTTTCTATTCACGTATTTCCCTCTTTTGATTGTTCCTTTATCTTATGTAATTATTTACTCATTAATTTGTTCACTTATTTTTCCTTTCTCTTCTTTCTTCATTTCCCATTACCTTCGGATGCTCTTTTCAAATGAACACCGTTACATTCATAGGAAGCTTGAATTCAAGTCAATGGGCCATGTGGCAAGTTCTATATGGATAATAATAATAATAATAATAATAATCAATAATAATAATAATAATAATAATAATAATAATAATGGTAAAGAATCCACACTGGTGTAAGTGCAAAGATATAGAGAATATTTATTAATATATTTATTATTATATATATATATATATATATATATATATATATATATACTATATACTATATATATATATATATATACTTACACCACTATGGATTTCTTCACCATTTTAGTGACTCATGCTATAATAAAATTTCTATACATAAAAATATCAAAAATAATAATAACAAAAATATTAATATTATACGTTAAATATAAGATACTGAAAACGACACCAGACTAATATTTAAATGACGCAGAGATGGGAATGGGAAATTCATAATTCAGCTGGATCAACTCTACAGAGGGTGGACGTTCAAGGTATTCCTTCTCTACAGCGGACAAGGGAGTTTAGATTCTATCTAGATTCTATTATTATTATTATTATTATTATTATTATTATTATTATTTTTATTATTATCGTTTTTGGGAGGCATTTAAAATTTTCGGCAAATTTGTTAGGGGGAGAAAATTCCTAATGTGTTTAAAGTTTTATATTTTTAGAGACATTGTAATTTTAAACATCGACAGATAAATTAAAAAGTAATATATATATACACATTTGTGTATATATATATATATATATATATATATATATATATATCTATTATACACGTATATTTACTAAAAGGGCCTCATTCGAAACTGATGATATCTAGTGGAGTTATTTATTCAAATAACTCCACTAGATACCATCCATCCAGTTCGAATAAGGACCTTTTAGTAACTGTACTATTGCCCAGAGCATTGAGTATGTGATAAGTTAAATAATACTTAAATATATATGTACATAGTATATACTCTTTCTAATCGCCTTCGTTCACTGCAATCTCTCTCCTCCAGAAATCTCATATCTACAATAAATATCCTCTAAAGTAAGTCGGGTCCCCTAGATCACCTCAAATGCTCATTTTTCCGAGCCATGTCAGGCGACACCAAATTCCATTCAATCCTTCCAGCAAACAAACGCCTGGATGTCTGAGAGAATATATAACAGGCCTCATAAACAGGCTTCCTCAAACAAACGCGATCTGATCA
>NC_087212.1:1243399-1258399 GCF_015104395.2 Macrobrachium nipponense
CCATTGGAGGACGAAACTGTTGGGCATTTTCTGAGATATACCTTTTTTCATTTTCCTATGTGGAATACAACTGAATTATATATCTTCGTGCCTTCAAGAAGATACAGTACTATATATATAATATGTATATATATATATATATATAATATATATATAGGATATATATAAATAGTTATTAATATCTGATGAAAATTATTTAGACAAAATATATCGTCTTAAAGATATTATCTAAATAAAATATATAAGTGTCTGATAAAAGTTATATAAATAAACAAATATCAATAATTGAAAAAAAATTATAAAAAAGGCTTTAAATTATTTATTTAATTGAAAATAAGTAAAAATAAACTAATCAAGCTCCATTACAAAAGAAAAGGAAAACATCTAACAACACATGAAGACAGCATCCATAATTTGCAATATTTGAAAAATTATAAAAATAAGAGATTAATTAGATGCCAAACATAGCTATGAATGTGGACTCTACCAGGGTACTGTTACAGATTCAAAAATAAATTACCGTAATATGTAGTAAAGAAAATTTAAGATTGAAAACCTACCAAAGGATAGGATCCCATGAGAGGTATGGACATATGACATAGGAGCAAACATACATACAGTATATCTACGTAATAAAAGAGTATATACAGATAACCTGTAAAGTTATAGTCCCCATAACACGTCACAAGAATCTGCAAAGCAATGCAATCAAAATTTCACTGCAGCAAATAATTACCATATTCTGCACTGCAACAAAATTAATGACCACATGATCTGTATATCTGTGACCTCAGTACAAATTCCGTGACTGAATCTCTCTCTCTCTCTCTCTCTCTCTCTCTCTCTCTCTCTCTCTCTCTCTCTGTCAGAAAAATCTGGTTAGGGAAGAGTTTACTTACCCTCACATTACCTCATCTCCAGAGAGAGAGAGAGAGAGAGAGAGAGAGGGGAAATGTGACAGAAAACAATACGTCTTATCATTTAATTAAATGAAACTGGTTCTGGATGCACACACAAACACGAAGGTGAACACACACACACACACACACACACAGAGGAGAGGTTTCTTTCCCCTCCTCAGCATCAGATGGGACAACTTCTGTGATATGAAGGTTACTGACAGGCGGAGACCGCAGCATAGAGGGAGAATATATAAATTTAATGTATGTAAGTGTGCATGTATATATATGTGTGTGTGTAAATGTAATAGCCACAATGCGTTCTTAACCTCTCGAATTCTTTGCTCTTTTTTTTTGGATACGCTTGTCACTACAAAGCCTCGAGATCCAACTTCAAAGAAACATGAAAGAAATCATGATGTCCTCTAGCGGACAACACGAACCCGCGATGCCATAATCACAGCGAGGTCACCTTGCCGACCTGACCACATCTATACGTAATGAGAGAGAGAGAGAGAGAGAGAGAGAGAGAGAGAGGATAAATCTGTAAGGAAAATCTTCTCTCTCTCTCTCTCTCTCTCTCTCTCTCTCTCTCTCTCTCTCTCTCTCCTAAAGCGAAACAATGCAATCAAACGAATTCATCCCCACGCGTGCCCAGTTCCACAATACACAATTGACCCTGTGTCCCTATGAAAAGGGGCAGAGCAACATCAAACGAAAGCATAGCTGGAAATAAACAAATGCAGATTCGTTGCAACGTAAATATATATATATATATATATATATATATATATATATATATATATATATATATATATATATATATATATATATAAAACAAACAAAAACAAATAAACGGACAATAATTATACAGAAACGAATTAAACTCTTGTCATTTGCAGATGTCCATATGAACACATTGGGCGTTTAAGCAAAAATTCACATTTTAGCTCATAATTCATCCATATTAATATAACTGCAATAGAGAGAGATATATTTTTGTCCGAGCATCGCTATTACTCTGTTAACAGCGTCCAACTCTCGCATTGGATCAATAGCTGTGTGTAACAAAACACCAGTTTCAGTGCAATGAATATATATATATATAATATATATATATTATATATATATATATATATATATAATATCTATATATATACACACACATATATATATACTATATATTTATATATATATATATGTATTTATATATATATGTATATATATATATATATATATATAGATATATATATATATATAAAGTGCAACCTGCATATAGTCAACTGTACAACTATTTTCATTGGCTTCGCGAATATTATGCACTGTAACTAAGCCTCTCTCTCTCTCTCTCTCTCTCTCTCTCTCTCTCTCTCTCTCTCTCTCTCTCTCTCTCTACAAAAGATGTTTATAACTATCATACAAGTTTGACATCACCCCAAATTGTAAGACAAAATCGCAGAACAATTGACAATCAAATAAGGAAAAAATCCATGAACAAAATTTCACGGACGAAGTCCGCCTCACAGGACCTCGAGAAACAGAATCGAATCGAATATAGAACCCGGGCCAATGGCTAAGCGCTGGGACATATGAGGTCATTGAGCGCTACAAGGGGAACTGACAGTAAGAAGGTCTAAAGTGTGACAGGAGGAAAAACCTATGAAACAACTGTTAAGAGAGTGTGGGCAGTAAGAAGAAGAAGAAAGAATATGAATGGAGGTAGTGTAAAATGAATGAAAGGGGTTGTAGCTAGGGGCCGAAGGGACGCTGCAATGAACCTTTGAGTAATACCTGCACTGACAGGACTCCAGAAACACGAAAATGGTATTATTCCTCTATAGAAGAACCCTTTTTCCCTTGTCCTTCAGAGAGAGGGAAAACTTCTACGCCAAACGGCAGAGAGAGGGAAAACTTCTACGCCAAACGGCAGAGAGAGAGATCCGTCACATCGTGTAGAAAACGCATCTTTAATATTTTTAATAATATTTCGAGATATTGTCGAAGGATGCAACTCGGCGTGACATTCAGCTACGGAATTTTGAATCTCGAACCTAGAGGAGTGGATTTGTATCTTCAACTATTGGGAATTCTCTTTCGACTTTTGTTTGTCCTGTTGTTCAATCAATATTCATGTGTATCATGACAACAGAGGTTGCTTTCGTCAAAGCCATTCCTTTAAACAAGATGCAGTCAAAGACGAGAGAGAGAGAGAGAGAGAGAGGAGAGAGAGAGAGGAGAGAGAGAGAGAGAGAGAGAGGTGCGGCTGAATCCTTGTTGTGCAGGAATCTGCAATAGCAGTGATTACGTAATAAGACATCTAATCAGCGTAACAGTTAGAGAAAATATATATATATATATATATATATATATATATATATATATATATATATATATATACATATATATACGTACATACATACATACATGAATACATAATGTATGTATATATATACACATTATATATATATAAATATATATATATATATATATCTATCTATATATATATAGTAAACTAGTACATTAAACAAGCACCTGCAAAACATCAATTAAAAAACAAAGCCTTCTCGCAACGAAATATCGTAAATTAAATAAAAGGAGCTAAATGAGTCATAAGAATCTCTCAAAATCTGTTTTATTACACTTCGCCCAATCTTGAGCACCTCAAAAAAAAACAAAAAAAGAGAGAAAAAAAAAAACTTCCGCCTCCATCCTCCTCGAAGCTTTTAAAAGTTTGATGCGCAAAACGCTAAGCTCTCTCGGAAAAGAGATTTCCAGAGTATATAAAGAAATAATAATACTTTTTTGGGAACGGAATGGTATATATAAAATTTATGGGCCAAGCAAGCGCTGGGACCCGTGATGAGCTCATTTGGCGCTGAAGAGGGAATTAAGAATAATCAATTAAAAACTGCGTTGCCAGACGTATGATGATTGTATTACTTAACTGTAACCTTTAATAAAATAAAAACTACGAAGCTAGAGGGCTGCAATTCGGTATGTTTGATGATTGGAGGATGGATGATCGACATGCCAATTTGCAGCCCTCTACCCTCAGTAGTTTTTAAGATCTGAGGGCGAACAGAAAATTCCAGAGCAATAGTTATGTCTAACAGAAAACTAAAAGGTTTAATTAAAGGTGTAACATGAGGAAAACCTATTACAGTTGCACTAAGAAGTAATTGTTAGGAAAAGATGGAAAGTAAGACGAAAGGAAGAGAATAAGAATAGAATTGCTGTAAAATAAATGAAAAAGGGCTGCAGCTAGGAGCCGATAGGACATTGCAAAGAACCTTTAAGCAATGCCTGCAGTGCACCGTGAGAGGTGCACTGACGGCACTATTCCCCGACGGAGTAATATAGCTTAGTCATTATTCCTATTTAACTGAAAATAGTCGACCATTTCTATGCAACAGTAATGTGATTTCCGCTTTGCACGGAAGATACCAGAGTGAACTACTTGACACTATGATGAATATACATTACTGATAAACAATGCTGTTATTTGTATTGCTTTTATTAAAACTAATCAAATAAAATTCTTATTACAAGCGACCACTTAACATAATAGAAAATAAACATACTGATTACAATGCTGTTATTTTTACTGACTATTTTTAAAATCAACCTGATCAATTCTTATTTCAGGTAACTACTTAACACAGTACAAAATAATAGTTACTGATTATAAAGATCTTTTTCTATTAGATTTTACTAAAACCAATCAAAAATGAGCATTACTGATTATACTAAAACCAATATAATGGAGTCTTCCTTCAAGTTAAGGTATAATCTAGACACAACCTTACAATTCAATACAAAGAGAAATTGCCCATTAGTTGTCACAGGACACCGACAGATGCGTCCAGCACCATTATTAGAAAACTGGAACATATGGCGTTAGTAATAACGTAGCAGACGCAGGACGCCAGCAGGAAAACGAATTGCGAGGGACAGTTTAAGCAAAAAGACAGACAGACCTCTAAAAGAGGAAGGAAGAATTATTCTCACTTCAAACTTTCGCCGTGTTGGATACAGCATTTTCCGTGTGAGAGAGAGAGAGAGAGAGAGAGAGAGAGAGAGAGCGCCATTCAGATCAACTCTCTGGGGGCATTAGAAGGTATCTTTGGAGGATAAGTCTACCTCATCTAGTATGACGAATCTTTTTGCAACGCCAGTGTAAAATCAGTAATACAATTTCATCATCAACGTCATTATCGTCATTATCAGCTCCAATTTCTTGCTTTGCAAAAGCTAGGTCATGCTTTAAAGCCTCACAATCAGCAATGACATGTAAAAAAAAATAAAGGAATAATAAAAGCGTTTCCCAACAAGCAAATACAAAAAGTTTTACTTTGATTAAGCAGAGATCAAGAGAACAAAGACAGCTAACGAGCTGGAGAGAGAGAGAGAGAGAGAGGAGAGAGAGAGAGAGAGAGAGAGAGGGAGGGGGGGGGGGGGTTTCCAAAACCGAGCTAGGGAGAGAACTTCGCTGAACCGAGAGAGAGAGAGAGAGAGAGAGAGAGAGAGAGAGAGAGAGAGAGAGAGAAAATGTTTCCAAAACATCGTCAAGCTTTCGGAATAATCAGGAGGGGGGGGGGCGGTTGAAAAGGCAGTGCTTTCGCCCTAATGAGGCAGGTTTTTTTTCGGTCTCGCCGTGGCTACAGGAATAATTAGAGCGAAAAAAAATCACACACACACACACACATTTCATATCTGTCGAGATATCTTGAGCCCAGTGGGAAAAACAGGAAGAAAAAAAAGCCACCAGCCTCACTAATTAAAAGGCAACGATGGATTTCGAAACAGTGTCTGGAAAACGAATGGTTCGAATTCGTGCTTTCACAAAGAAACCAACAGAGGAATCAAGCAAAATTTTCAATTTCCTTTATTTCTTAACTTTTTTTCTGTCTTCCCTCAGATCTTAAAAACTACTGTATTTCTTAACTTTTTTCTGTCTTCCCACAGATCTTAAAAACTATTGAGGCTAGAGGGCTGCAAATTGGCATGTTGATCATCCGTCCTCTAATCATCAAACATACCAAACTTTAGCCCTCTAGCCTCAGTAGTTTTTTTTATTTCTACTTAAGGTTAAAATTAGCCATAATCGTGCATCTGGCAACGACATAGGCCAGGCCACCACCACCTGGAAATTCTCTCCTCTCTCTCTCTCTCTCTCTCTCTCTCTCTCTCTCTCTCTCGCGCGCTAGCGCGCGCGCGCGCGCGCGGCCACCGCTTAAACAGCATTGTACCGAGACCACAGAATAGATAGATCTATTTTTGGTGGCCTTAAGTATACGTAATACAGAAAACACTCGATTTCCTCGTTTGTTTTTTTTTTTCCACCAATAAATTAGACCATTTCCAGTAAATTTAAAAGCAAAAGAGAGTAAGGACCTCACTTTTATCACCAGTGGAATGGAATGAAAAAAAAAGAAAAAAAAATTAGTCCTCAGGCCAAACGCTGGGACCCGTGTGGTCACTCAGCGCTGAAAGGAAATTGAGAGTATAGGAATTTTGAAAGGCGTGGCAGGAGGAAAACCTCAAAGCAGTTACACTAAGAAACAATCGTTAGGAGAGGGTTGAGGGAGTAAGATGTAAGAAAGAGAATATGGTCAGAGGTACAGTAAAAGGAACGAAAGGAGTTGCAGCTAGGGGCCGGAGGGAAGCTGCTAAGAACGTTAAGTAGTGCTTACAGTGCACCGCATGATGTGCACTTACGCAACGGAATTCATCAACACACTATAACATCTCTACGCACATATTCAAATCACTAGAAATATTTCCAAATATTCTGACGTCTATTCGAAAACTCTCTATAAACTCAGGAACATTCATGGGATTTTAGACTATATAAAGAAAACGAAAAAAGTAAAATTCTTCCATCCCAGAGAGAGAGAGAGAGAGAGAGAGAGAGAGAGAGAGAGAGAGAGAGAGAGACTAATATATGCAATGGACATTCGTCACTCAAAGAGAGAAAAATTTTGTGCCTTGGATTTGCCAAAAAAACGAAAACAAAAAGTATAACTTGCATTGATCAAAGTGCACGACACTACATGATTCCATGCAGCAGTCTCTGAATCATGCAGCAGCAGTTGCATGAAACGAAACTGATCTTTATCAGCGTCGCGTTTCGCTCTCTCGTCCTTTCATGCTTTCAAAGGAACGAGGAATAAAAGAGGAAAAATGGTCAGAAACAACAAAAAAGCGACTCTCTCTCTCTCTCTCTCTCTCTCTCTCTCTCTCTCTCTCTCTACTGGAAGTATTCTCTTTCAATCATCGCTTTCAATACATGGAAACACGGAACGCTCCGTCCTCAAAGAGAGAGAGAGAGAGAGAGAGAGAGAGAGAGAGAGAGAGAGAGAGAGAGAGAGAATATCAACAGTAAAAATACACATTTTGTAGGTGTATCTACGAGCATGCCTTATGCATAACAATATATGTATATATATATATATATATATATAATATATATATATATATATATTATATATAATAATAACAATCGTAGTAGTAGTAATAATAACTAATAATAATAATCAATAATAATAATAATAATACAACTAAGGTCGTCCCAATACTAAAACATTAAGTGACATAACCGTAGAGTTTCATGTAACATGAACCAGCAAAAACCATTGCAACAAATAGCCCTGTAAGATTGCTTGGTTGACTTATAGTCATTACAACTGGCGTTGCAAATATGCAATATAAAAACTGCTAAATGAGTATGAAGAACTAATAAGGCAAAATAATTAAGATATATCCTACAAGATTTAATATTGAAAAATAGACTTAATGGAAAATAGATATAAAAACATAGATACGAAGGGAATGAGAAAATAAAAATGATTTACTTAGTCAATCCTTCCCTGTCTCGTTTCACACTCGAACGAAATACAGGAAGAGAGAGAGAAAGCAAGATTATCCACCTCTCTCTCTCTCCTCTCTCTCTCTCTCTCTCTCTCTCTCTCTCTCTGTCCCAAACAATCAAAAAGCCATCATACCCACCAACTTTTCCCCACTGTGGGGCAACACACACACACCACACACATATTCATTCGAGGGCCCCCAATCCATCTGCTATATGGCTGGCTAGTATGACCTACAATAGCCAATATATAGCCTCAATGACCGCAACATAAAACGTGATGGGAGGTCATCGGAAAGGCCTTTCTCTCTCTCTCTCTTTCTCTCTCTCTCTCTCTCTGAGAGAGAGAGGCGCTTCGACATAATGGACAATGTGATAGACGTCCCTCTTATCATACCAAAGGGTATTGAACCAATATCTCCACGGTCTTCATAATACCCCCTTCCCTCCCCCCATTCCCTACCCCTACCCAAGCTCCCCCACACAAATTGTTCGGTGCCCACCTATTCATTACAAGCAAACCCTCCCCCTCTCCTCAGCCACCCCTTCGCAACCTCTACCCAAGCCTTTCCCTTCCCCAACATTCCTCCCCTCCCCTCCCTTCCCTCTTTTAACCAAGGGAAATGCCCCTCCCACCCCCTCCCCCCGGACGGTGGGGAGGGGGGGGGAAACCAGGCCTCGAGCCTTTTCATCTCGGTAATATCACGTTCGACGAAACACGTCATATTTTACGCTCGCTAATTACTGACGGGAAAATCATTAATGTTCACGTCAATGACAAACTCGGTTTGCATGTCATTGCTCTTAAATAATGATCTGGGAAATGTGCATTTATATCCCCAGCCAATAAGATAATTCATATATTCTTTTTTTTATTATTATTTATTTTCTTTAAAAATATAGAAGTTAATTCAGGTATTATTTTTTTATTTAGTTATTTTTCTTAAAAAT
Source organism: Macrobrachium nipponense (assembly GCF_015104395.2). Classification (NCBI taxonomy): domain Eukaryota; kingdom Metazoa; phylum Arthropoda; class Malacostraca; order Decapoda; family Palaemonidae; genus Macrobrachium; species Macrobrachium nipponense. The sequence continues at coordinate 1,252,118 of NC_087212.1, forward strand.
ATATACAATGATGACCACAGTCAGGGGGGAAAAATATTCACTATACAAAGCGGTCAGAGAATATTCGTTATTTCCTTATTGTGGATAATGTATTTCTAAAAGGGATATTCTCTCTCTCTCTCTCTCTCTCTCTCTCTCTCTCTCTCTCTCTCTCTCTCTCTCTCTCTCTCTCTCCTTTTTATTCAACACTTCATCTAATCATCTAAAACAAAGTGACAAGAGAGAGAGAGAGAGCTCCATTATACAACTTAAAACACATTTTTAACCAGACGAAAAATACTGAGAGCAACAAAACGCGACACGACCTCCATTACTGACACACGAGCTAGCAGAGTTAAAATTTTAAAATCATGAAAGAAGATAAATGGGTCCCGTGATCGGCAAGCGAGCAAGCAAGCATGCAAGCAGGTTTTGGGGCGGGCGGTGGTGGTGTTTTCCAATCAGCTGACATTTAACAAAATAAAAAAAGTGGACCCTCTTCGTGACAAGCATAATAATATTGCAGTCAATGAGATACCTTTCATAGACTAAACGTGGCACCAGGCACAGTTGCCTATCAAGGATGGAACCTGTCGATCATGAATATACAGGTTTGTAACATTACAAAATCTACATCGTTAATAATAATAATAATAATAATAATAATAATAATAATGATAATAATAATAATAATAATAATAATAATAATAATAATAATAAGAAATAATAATAATAATAATAATAATAATAATAATAATAATAATAATGTCCTCAAAATTCTTCCATATTATATTTGGATAATAATCTTCTAATGTGAAAACTCAATATAAAATTGACTCAAATGAATTTTGTCCAAGAGATGGTCTATTCCCTTTTTATAATAATAATAATAATAATAATAATAATAATAATAATAATAATAATAATAATAATAATAATAATAATAATATAATAATAGAGATGAAGGACACGATCAAGGAAAGAATATCTGCAGAGACTCAAGGCGATACTCAAGTCAAAAACTCAACGCGGAAATATGATAAAAGCCATAAACACATGGGCAGTGCCAGTAATCAGATACAGCGCAGGAATAGTGGAATGGACGAAGGCAGAACTCCGCAGCATAGATCAAGAAAACCAGGAAACATATGACAATACACAAAGTACTACACCCAAGAGCAAATACGGACAGACTCTACATAACACGAAAGGAAGGAGGAGAGGACTACTAAGTATGAGGACTGCGTCAACACCGAGAACAGAGCACTGGGCAATATCTGAAAACCAGTGAAGACGAGTGGCTAAAGAGTGCATGGGAAGAAGGACTAATAAAAGTAGACGAAGACCCAGAAATATACAGAGACGGAGAATGATAGACAGAAACAGAGGACTGGCACAACAAACCAATGCACGGACAATACATGAGACAGACTAAAGAACTAGCAGCGATGACATGGCAATGGCTACACAGGGGAGAGCTAAAGAAGGAAACTGAAGGAATGATAACACGGCGGCACAAGATCAGGCCCTAAGAACCAGATATGTTCAAAGACGATAGACGGAATAACATCTCTCCCATATGTAGGAAGTGCAATACGAAAAATGAAACCATAAACCACATAGCAAGCGAATGCCCGGCACTTGCACAGAACCAGTACAAAAAGAGGCATGATTCAGTGGCAAAACAGCCCTCCACTGGAGCCTGTGCAAGAAACATCAGCTACTTGCAGTAATAAGTGGTACGAGCACCAACCTGAGGGAGTGATAGAAAAACGCTCAGGCAAAGATCCTCTGGGACTATGGTATCAGGACGGATAGGGTGATACGTGCAAACAGACCAGACGTGACGTTGATTGACAAAGTCAAGAAGAAAGTATCTCTCATTGATGTCGCAATACCATGGGACACCAGAGTTGAAGAGAGAGAGGGAAAAAAAATGGATAAGTATCAGATCTGAAAATAGAAATAAGAAGGATATGGGATATGCCAGTGGAAATCGTACCCATAATCATAGGAGCACTAGGCACGATCCCAAAGATCCCTGAAAAGGAATCTAGAAAAACTAGAGGCTGGAGAGCTGGGCCTCATGCAGAAGAGTGATCCTAGAAACGGCACACTAGTAAAAAAAGTGATGGACCTAAGGAGGTAGGATGCCAACCGGAACCCCACTATAAATCACCCAGTCGAATTGGGGGACTGTGATGAGCAAAAAAAAAAAAAAATAATAATAATAATAATAATAATAATAATAATAATTTGATGACCGTCAAGAAGAAAGTATCTCTCATTGATGTCGCAACACCATGGGACACCAGAGTTAAGAGAAAGAGAGGGAAAAAATGGATAAGTATCAAGATCTGAAGAAATAAGAAGGATATGGGATATGCAGTGGAAATCGTACCCATAATCATAGGAGCACTAGGCACGATCCCAAGATCCCTGAAAAGGAATCTAGAAAAATAGAGCGAAGTAGCGGGCCTCAATGCAGAAGAGTGTGATCCTAGAAACGGCACACATAGTAAGAAAAGTGATGGACTCCTAAGGAGGTAGATGCAACCCGGAACCCCACACTATAAATCACCCAGTCGAATTGGAGGAACTGTGAAGAGCAAAAAAAAAATAATAATAATAATAATAAGATAATATAATAATAATATTGATTGACAAGTCAGAAGAAGTATCTCTCATTGATGTCGCAATACCATGGGACACCGAGTTGAAGAGAAAGAGAGGGAAAAATGGATAATATCAATCTGAAAATAGATAAGAAGGATATGGATAGCCAGTGGAAATCGTACCCATATCTAGAAGCACTACACGATCCCAATCCCTGAAAGGAATCTAGAAAAACTAGGGCTAAGTGCTCCGGGCCTCATGCGAAGAGTGTGATCCTAGAAACGGCACACATTAAGAAAATGATGGACTCCTAAGGAGGCAGGATCAACCCCCGGAACCCCACTATAAATCACCCAGTCGAATTGGAGGACGATGAGCAAAAAAAAAAAAAAAAAAAAAAAAATAATAATAATAATAAATAATAATAATAATAATAATAATTGATTACAAAGTCAAAGAAGAAAGTATCACTCATTGATGTCGCAATACCATGGGACACCAGAGTTGAAGAGAAAGAGAGGGAAAAAAAGGAAAAAATGGATAAGTATCAAGATCTGAAAATAGAAATAAGAAGGATAATGGGATATGCCAGTGGAAATCGTACCCATAATCATAGGAGCACTATGCACAACATAAGATCCCTGAAAAGGAATCTAGAAAAACTAGACGCTGAAGTAGCCCCAGGACTCATGCAGAAGAGTGTGATCCTAGAAACGGCGCACATAGTAAGAAAAGTGATGGACTCCTAAGGAGGCAGGATGCAACCCGGAACCCCACACTATAAATACCACCCAGTCGAATTGGAGGACTGTGATAGAGCAAAAAAATAAATAAATAAATAAATAAATAAATAGTAATAATAATAATAATAATAATAATAATAATAATATAATAATAATAATAATAATAATAATTCGCATGTCGCTAAAATGGTAAAGACATTCACAATGGTACCAGTGTAAATGTATGTATTATATATATATATATAATATATATATATATATATCTATAATATATATATATATTAACTGACATTATTGTGGATTTATTGACCAATAATAATAATAATAATAATAATAATAATAATAATAATAATAATAATAATAATAATAATCAGCAGACTTCCCCTCTAGGTACCTTTTTTTGTTTTTTGTTTTTTTGTTTTTTTGAGTATGTCAGATGATATCTGGCATCGTTTCCATTTCGAAAGCAGGTCAACTCTCCATCGATGCTCACCATACGTTAATCGCCTTAAAAGGAGTCACTCTTAGTGGTGGTTATTTATTAAAAACTGTTAATATCTGTGGCAGCCGGATTTCCCTTATAAATAAGCTCACCTTATCCTATCTTGGTAAGCTGTTTGCTCAAAATACATCACACTATTACCAATTCCCTTAAATCCTTTTTCCCCCCCCCACCCCCCCATCCAGTCACCCATCCTACTCGCCTTCCCACTTATCTCGGTAAACATTCCCCCTTCCTACCACTCCCCACCCCCACCTCCAGATCAACCTCTTTCCAAAATCTTAACCCTCTTCAAAAAGGGGGGAGGGAGGGACCCCATTTACTCATCTCCCTGGGCCCCAGGTCTCAGACTTCCTATGAAGGTTCCAGCTTCCTAGTCTTGAGATCAAAGCATCAGCCACGAACTATCAAGCCTTTTGAGAGAGAGAGAGAGAGAGAGAGAGAGAGAGAGAGATAGAGAGAGAATCTCACTCAAAGTGTTCCAGCTACCCTGCAAGTGCCTGAATCTGTTTGCACGTGTGCATATTTGTGTGTTGTTATTTTAGCATTACTGTAATTGCCTGCCCTCTCTCTCTCTCTCTCTCTCTCTCTCTCTCTCTCTCTCTCTCTCTCTCTCTCTCTCTGTGTGTGTGTGTGTGTGTGCACCACTGTAAAATGATTGCTGTTTGGACAAACAAACAATTCGAGCAGAAGTAACCCACGAAAAGGGTCGAGAAATACTATCAAAATAACAATTTATGAAAAAACTGCTTATAAAAACATCGCACAAAATAAAGAACTCCACAAAGATAATGCCTTGAAGGTATCGAGAGAAAGATAATCTTATGTTTATAGAGAAAGAGGCTGGGAAATTGAAATAATTTTTCCCCCCACCCAGTCTATTCAACTAATCACTAATCAATGGTTTTAGAGGACTGGTATAGCTGAAGAACTAATGTGGTAAAATACCACATTAGTTCTCCAGCTAGTACCTTTGTAAATGTTAATTTCTCTTTTAAATTCCCTGTCAAATACGCTTACCCTAGCAGTTTCAATTACCTAAAACAATGGAGCTTCCTGGGGATTCGCCCCCTGGACCCCCTAGACCCAACTTAGGGTCCTGGACCCCAACTGAAAGATGACCCGCTTTGCTCGCTACGCTTACCACGTCCCAAAATAGAGCCGCTCGAAATCGTTTGCCAGTCCGCCTCTGGTGGTAATCCACCCATACACGGCCACATATCTTATTTTCCTCTTTACATCACTTCTATGTTCTCCCTTTTACTCATAGTCTCCATTCGTCTATCATACTGACAGCACCAGTGTGTGTGCTCTCGCTTCTGTTGATAACTTTCACTGCACATTCTCATTGATGTTTTATTCCCAGACCTCATTTTACCAACTACCAAAGGTTATTTCTGCGAGTTGATGATCTTACAAATAAAGGTATCATATATCGGACCAATTTACATCGGAACAGCTTTCAAGATTCTACGGAAAGTTACATGTAAGAGTGGGAGAAGTAGCTCCAGGACCCCACGCAGACGAGCGTGCTGCTAGAAGCAGTACACATATGGAGAAAGGTGATGGACTCCTAAGGAGGCAGGATGTAACCCGGAATCCCACACTAATAAAAACCACCCAGTCTAATAATAATAATAATAATACGATGCCTGTAATCCTGCTAATTAACTAACTGCATTTTTGGAAAACATCATGAAAAGTAGGTAGCACATCCCAGTAAATCAAGAAAACAGCAACTCATCATTTGCATGCATTTGCTATCACTCGCTGGGGGAAGTTCGCCTCGCCATTAGCAAGTCATAAGTTTACACAACACGGCTGCATTTTCACTCGATTGCCGGGAAAACTCGGAGAGAGAGAGTGATCTGCATTGTCATGATGGAAGAGGATAATACGTTGTTCGTCATTTTCACTTTTTAGTCGGTCATTTTCACTTTTTTCTGTGCGCCCTCAGATCTTCAAAACTACTGTGGCTAGAGGGCTGCAAACGGACATGTTGATCATCCACCCTCCAATCATCAGACATATCAAACTGCACAAACTAACCTCAGTACTTTTTATTTTATTCAAGGTTAAAGTCAGCCAAAATCGTGCTTCTGGCAACGACTTAAGCCAGGCCACCACGGAACCGTGCTTAAAATTTCATGGGGCACGGCTCATACAGAATTATACCGAGACCACCGAAAGGTAGATGTATTTTCGGTGGCATTGATTATATTTAGGACGTGAATTTAATTTCGAATTCAAAAGCTTCAATTCGGACACAAATGGCCACAGGCAAACATTCGGGAACACATAAAACTTATGCAAAAACTGAAAATGATACGTACGAGAAATGATTAGGAAAGAGAAGACAAAATTAAAAAATCATTGCGCGGTTATGAAACTGAGCGATTCTTCATGCTAAAAGGACACAAGAATATGTAGCATGCCTGAATG
>NC_087212.1:1260899-1290899 GCF_015104395.2 Macrobrachium nipponense
TGCGATGGAATGTCACCTCGATCAGAAAGAGCGCATTAGACTTCTCGGATAAGTTTCTTCGGGGTTTTTACGAGAGAAATTGAGATTTTTGACGTCTGAAATGAAGACAGTTTTGTGTATTACGTGAAGTCACGCTAATTGGCTCGCGTTCTTCGAGTTTTCTCGAATGAAATATATGCGTTCAATGTTAGAGTCTTAAACTTTTGCAACGACTCCATTTTTCGAATTTTTCACCTACTTTCTGTTGGTCTACAGATGCCTTCATGTTTTTGCTTCTTATTAAAAAAATATTATTTTTTAAGTCTATTCTTGAATTCGCTTCCATATTTGACAACAATCTTCTTTTTAATAAACCTCAGATTGCAAGATATTTGCTCTAGTTATTTAAAGATTTGCCGTTTCCCTCACAGATCATGCATCGTTGCAAGCACTGTTCCTACACAACACTCTCCCAAGCATTTGAAATCTTATCCTGAATCGTTAAAATGCTTGCACAAAGCAAAGGAAACATTAGGGCCTATAAAGAAAAAAAACTTTTACTTTAAACACTCACGACCTATGTACACACAAAATAACTTACACTTAAGAAAATTAATGTTGCACATATCAGCAGGATTTAGACTTGTGTTTTGGCATTGTGCTTTATTTTACACTTGGAGTAATCACGTCAATACATTCTTGAAAAAGGTTCAGTGACTCGGTGGCTGCAAGACGGTACTTTGAGGGCTGACCAACATGCAATCAAGCTGAGAGAGAGAGAGAGAGAGAGAGAGAGAGAGAGAGGGGTATTTGATGTTGCCAACCTACCTATCTGCCATTAAAATGAAAGTACCTGTTCACAGCCTTATTTTCACGACTTAAAATCTTAATTTAAATTACTATTCATAATCAAATCTAGTGCCAGGTCAAATTGGGTAGGGGTCAGATAACTAATAATAATTATTCGTTACTTCTTTATTTATCACACTAAATCTCCAGCACCCTTACGGACAGAGTCAAAAGACGATATAAGCCCTAGAGGGTTCCAAATGGAAGACGTTACAAATTAAGTAGCCCCAACTGCAGAAAAAATATCTAGAGAAGCAAAATCAATTCCATTATGAAACCAGGGACCAAGAACTCTTATTTACCTCGCTTAGTCTTTAACGATCGATCCATCAGCGATCACTGGTAAAGAAATGGGGTTATCCCATAGCATTTTTGGCAGGCTTCATATCCTTACTCAGTCATCAGCGACGATCCCCTCATTTAACTTTTCGACCATCCATGAATCCGGGACTCAGACGAGGATCGTCGTTGGCGGAGGTCGAGCGAGAGAGGTATAGCTCCAGATAGGGTCTGGAAAGGAGTTCCAGATTCTCGTACACCTACCTGCAATTTCTTTAAAGCCCTATCAACCTACAACAAGGATGTAACGTTGACATCATTCAGCTGATATTACATTATATTTAAAGACTCATACCGAAGAATTCACTGCTAGATATCTAAGTCGCGTTTAATAAAAGCAAGTTGGACAGAAGACTTTTCTGGGTTTTTGGGTTAAAAACTTCAGCCTGAATTATGAGGGGGTCATGATTCATCCTGTGGAAAGAAAGATGCTTGCTCTCTTTTCTTAACAGCTATTTGCTCTCTCTCTCTCTCTCTCTCTCTCTCTCTCTCTCTCTCTCTGTAGAGATTGGGTGTTTTTTTTATCAGAATTCTTCTCATTCATGAGTCCTCTCTGACTTTATGATCCTCTCTCTCTCTCTCTCTCTCTCTCTCTCTCTCTCTCTCTCTCTCTCTCTCTCTCTCTCTTAGTAATTTTGAAGTTAGCAATTATCCTTTCTTCTTGACCTATAATTACTCTCTCTCTCCTCCACTCCAAGTCGTTTCCATCTTAGCACTCTCTCTCTCTCTCTCTCTTTCTCTCTCTCTCTCTCTTCCCCCTCGTCTCTCTCTCTCTCTCTCTCTGTCAGTAACTGGAAAACTGTCTATGACGTCACACCGACCGGAGGCTTCGAGATATTCCGGCTAACTGGCGTTATGCGCCATTACGAATTACGAATTACAAAATTACGCTGCGTCCATTACTCGTCGGGGACATTTCAGGAAAACCTCACGTCAGGTAGGTTTGTTTCTGTGATGTAAGTAGGCGATGGACGGTCTGCGTGAATTGTTGAATTGTGGATAATAATAATAATAAAAATAAAATGAGAAGATAATAATCCTAATAATAATAATTAATAATAGTAAAATATGAAAGCTTAATAATAAAAATAATAATTTGAGGGCATAATAATAATAATAATAATAATAATAATAATAATAATAATAATAATAATAATAATAATAATAATAATAATAATAATAATAAGATTTCAGTTGTCTTAGGTTTATTTCCTCTAACGTGTCGACAGCCCACATGCAGTCATCTATGAGAGCATACACTAAAGTGAATTAAGATACGTTTTTACATGTATTTATAGCAGGCAAGGTCGTGTACAATTGTAATAATGATAATAATAGCAATTTGAGAGTATAATACAATAATAATAATATGAAAAAAAAGCAGAATACGAGAAACAAACACACGCGCCCGCACACACACACACACACACACACACACACACACACACGCGCGCGCACACAATCAGCCAAAAAGCACACATGCCCGCGCGAAAACGTCACCCGATCCCAAAAAAACCGGGCGAATTTACTCACCTCATAAACCATCACGAAAGAAGCAAATTGTATTCCGAGCGTTCGATATATATATATACATTGCCTCCCCGGCCTCATTCCGCCAGTTGCTTGTCAGCGGGAGAACTGTAAAATGAGAGTTATCGTCTGGAATAAATACACTTTCGATAAGCTCTCGGGGATACGATATATTTACATGCATTATGTTTATGCATTTGCATGAACATTCCTCTTCTATTTTGGCATAATAGACTTTGGTAATGTTGCGAAGGTCGACTGCCTCTCATGGGGGAATAGATAAATAGATAAATAAATGAATAAATATATATATTACTATATATATATATATATACATATATATATTATATATAAAATATATATATATATATATATATGATATATATATATATATATATATATATATATACGCACACGTGTGGAGCATAATTATGTGAATATCAAATAAATTCAAAACGCACGCACGCACGTACGAACTACAACAGGACCACCCGAAATCCTCCCTCGCTCTGAGATACAAACGAATACGGGGCGCTAAAAAAGAAAAAAAAAAATCAACGTTAAACTGCGCACGAACAGAGAGAGAGAAGCGCCGGGGGCGTTATTTCGTGGCCCCCCCAAAATTTCAGAGGCTCCGAATTTCCAAATTTCCATCTTCATTACCAATTTCTCGGGGCCCTCTCATTACTGAAATGCATTTACACGGCATCAGTAGAGCACTTTCAACTTGCAGTTCCCACCCTCTCTCTCTCTCTCTCTCTCTCTCTCTCTCTCTCTCTCCTTCCAACATCATAAAAAGCTTACCCCATCCGAATATGACCCACAGTAGACCCACGGCTACCCACGAGACTCACCCAGACGCCGTACCCGCTTGTTGAAGCGGGGGGGGAGCGAAATCCCCCACCTTCCCTCCCTTCCTCCCCACCCACTATTTCTCTCTCTCTCTCTTCCCCCTACTTCTCGCCTCGTCAGTCTGACAGCCACCAGCAGGAAGTAACAGCGAAATGTTTCAACAATTTAGCTAATTGCAGGCATCTGCCTCGGTCCACGTTCCCTTCCCCCCCCCCCCCCCCCCCCGACCCCCCCCCCCCCCCCCCGAAAAGCGGGGCTGAAATTCCTTCAAATTTATGGACTCGGGTCGTGTGTTCCGATGCCCTAAGCGGGAGGTATAAATAGCTTGGTGGAATGAATAAAAAGATGCGCCCTTGAGCGCAGTCTATGTTGGAGGAATGAACTAAATCAAAACTTTATATTTTCAGGTATATTGCACAAAAGACCTGCTTTAGTGCAACGCACGAATAGTGTTACACTTACCTACATACATATATAAATGTACTGTACTATATATAATATCTATATATATATATATATATATATATATATATTTATTTATTTATGTATATTTATATATAGTTACTATATATTTGTGTGTGTGTGTGTATATACATGTATATACTCAGAAAAACAGGCGAAATTTGGAAGAAGAAGAAGAGGGAAAATGGATTTGTTTACATAGAAGACGAAACACGACTTGTAACCGAGACAGTGGATGACGAAATACTAAGAATTACCTGTCTAGGCTTGACATGGAATAAATATTTGTTTAGTACTTAAATAATGGCTTTCCATCTATATATGGAGGCAGACCTTCGAAAAAAAGAACATAACACAAACACCATTTCGTCTGTCTGAGTCACTACCTATTTATTTTCCTTTTTCGGAAAGAAGAGAATCCACCTGTCATCTACTTCACTGAGAGAGAGAGAGAGAGAGAGAGAGAGAGAGAGAGAGAGATAGAGGAGATTTTAGTGGATCATGATCCCACAGTTGTCAATTGTGTCTACTGAATTCATGAGAAAGAGAGGGGGGGGGAGGCGGGGGGATTGTGTACCCAGTTGGTTAGGAAGATGATAACCCGTGCTTTCAGAGAGAGAGAGAGAGAGAGAGAGAGAGAGAGAGAGAAGGCTTTAAGAAAGATACTAAGGACTTCACGAACCTACATTATGCCAACGTGACGACTAGTACGAAAATGGGTGTACACAAACGCATGCCCACGCACCCCCTTCTACCCAGAAGAGGCTACTGACGACAACAAAGAAGCTTCCACTGGTGACAGACAGGACAATATCTCTGAGCGGAAATGAAGCGGACTGATAAAAGGGGAAATTTAACGTCGTGGCATAAATTCCACTTTCGCCAATTTAACTTCCAGCAAAATTCAGCTTCATAAATTCGCGCAATTTGTTCGTGAAACGACGCGTTTCTCTTTTCCTTATCGCGCGACAACCCTCGTAAATAAACGATGGTGACGCTTGTTGTGGCAGCGTCGCGAAATCAGAGTTTTTTTTTTTTTTTTTTTTTTTGACGTGCATCAATAAAATAAAATAATAAATTTACTGTTTTCAATATATTGGAGAAAGTACTCTCTATGTTAGAATTCCAGGATGTTATTAGCAATAGTAGTAGTAGTAATAATAATAATAATAATAATAATAATAATAATAATAATAATAATAATAATAATAATAATAATAGTATAATAAACCATTAAAGATTGTCAATACGTCGGCGAGGAATTACTCATCTTATAGGATTTCTAGTTAATAATAAATAATAAAAATAATAATAATAATAATAATAATAATAATAATAATAATAATAATAATAATCATAGTATAAATAAACCATTAAAGATTGTCTTTCAATACGTCGGAGGAATTACTCAATCTTATAGGATTTCTAGTTAATAATAATAATAATAATAATAATAATAATAATAATGGTATAAATAAACCATTACAGTATTGTTTTTCAATACGTTGGAGGAATTACTCAATCTTATAGGATTTCTAGTTAATAATAATAATAATAATAATAATAATAATAATAATAATACTAATAATAATAATAATATAATAATAATAATAATAATAATAGCTCGTTTTCAATACTTTTTGACAGTAATCACTCTTATGATTTCAGGCTAATAATAATAATAATAATAATAATTAATAATAATAATAATAATAATAATAATAGCAGCAGCGTAGACAAACCAATAATCCTCTCCTAAGGCAAATTTTGAAACCTGATTGATGATATTAGATGGTTCATGACATATGACAATCAATCAATCACGAATCTACTTCAAAATGAGATCAGTCTTTACCTTAGCCTGGGGCGGTATTTGATTCAGCCAGGAAATTATTAATCACTAATTGTTCTTTGTACTCGAGATAAAAAAAAATGTAATAGAGAATCACAGCAAGTAATAACAGTCTATTGCCTCGAGGTTAGTGTAAAAAAAAATATGTATGTGGGTATTACACACTTTCAAAGGGTATTGTATATTAACGGTTTCAATGCTCGCTACGGACGACAGATTTATATAGCGACAACCACAACGCCAGCTATCATAATCACTCATCTACCTCAATAATATTGAAAAAAAAAAAAACATTACAATCCATCATTACGATAAAAACAGTTGACAATTGACGCAAGTTCGCAGGATCGAAGGATAATGTTCCTTTGAATAATATCTCCTCAACATTTTCCAGTTGGCAAAGTCAAACAGAAGTCTCCTGAAATACTAATGTGTTAGACTTTCAGCCTGAGTGCTGATTTTGAACGAGAGAGAGAGAGAGAGAGAGAGAGAGAGAGAGAGAGAGAGAGAGAGAGAGAGAGAGAGCGAGAACACCTAGACACATCAGAGAACACCACAACAACAGCCAAGAGGAGGAGAAAGCGAAACTCTCCCACTGAAAGTTCCCAAAACCAAAGGACGAGATACAGGGAATAATAATCTCTCTCGAGAGAAGAAACTATTTCACAAAACTGTAAAAATAAAGAAGAATAAGAAGAAGAAACTTTATTTCAGAGAACTTTAAATATAAATTTCAGATGAAATAATTCCGGCCACTTTGCTTTCCCCAACTCTCCTTTTTACGAGAGGAAAATACGACCATTACAGGAGATTATATCAAAATAACCACCCAAGACACACGGGGTACAGTCTCTCTCTCTCTCTCTCTCCTTAAATGCACGGATTTATCATCTGCCTAACCTCAGGGAACACAACATTGATTTATTTTCTCTCTCTCTCTCTCTCTCTCTCTCTCAAAACACGGTCTTTCACCCTACTAACCGCTGGGAACACAACATTTCCTCTCTCTCTCTCTCTCTCTCTCTCTCTCTCTCTCTCTCTCTCTCTGTTCCTACGCAACCTTTCAACTTGAAAGCAGCCACCATCCTCCAGAAACGCAATGGAATTTTCATTTCGTACACTCGTTCTGGAGTGTCCCTTTGAAAGATGAAATAGCTCCTCAATTATATATTACGGTACTCGACGACTCCTGCGTGCTTGCGCGCCTCATTGCTAGCTGTAGGGGGAAGAGTTAAAAGTCATCCAGCTGAAGCAACAAGGCTTGATAAAAGTTAGTTTTACAAAGTTTGCTGTTTCACATTGCGGATATCATATGGTAGAGATGGTATATTTCGGTTTGAGAGAGAGAGAGAGAGAGAGAGAGAGAGAGAGAGAGAGAAGCAAGGAAAGGATCTAAGAGGAAAAATATATACAAATATCGAGGACTCCATCAGACCCACCTCACCTCTCTCTCTCTCTCTCTCTCTCTCTCTCTCTCTCTCTCTCTCTCTCCAGATGACCCAAGATATTTATAAGGCGGAGGAGGAGCAGGAGAGGAGCAGGAGGGAGAGAGAGTAACTACGTAATCGCTTACATTAAATTACACACTACATTTTCCACGGCACTTACGCATTCAGAAATTATGGATGGGACCTCATCATCATCGGAGGAGGAGGAGGAGAGGAGGCGACTTGAGTCATCTGTTCCATTATTACGGGGATCTTCCTCAGTTTGCCTGACGTTGCTCAGGAAGGGCTGGGGTTATTCCTATCTTCCTTCCTTCTTCCTTTCTTTTCGGGAAGGAAGATCGAGGGGGGGGGAGGGGTGGGATTGTCCTTTCCTTTTGAAATGGAAGATAATAGCCTCTTCTCTTTAAATGGAAATAAATTCTTTCAAAAGAAAGTTGGCGTTTCTTATCTTCAAGGGTGAAGATTTTTCTTTCTTTTCGAAGGATTATTTATTTCTAAAATGAAATAACTTCTTGTGTTTGGAAGGCAAGATACTTCCTTCCTTATTTAAAAAAAATAGATAAAAATTTCTTCATTTTAAATTAAATAGCTTCTCCAAATTAAAAACATTTTTTTTCAAGGAGGACAATCTCTCTTTCGAAAGAAAGATATTTCCTTCTTTACAAAACTATAGTTCTTTATGTTAAAAGGCAGGCGTGTCTTTTCTTTTGATATTTCTGTAGAGGTATAATCAATGCATGCGTGCTTTAAAACATGCACATCATCTGCGTGCTCTGACAATCCTGTTACTTGGTCGACATGAAAAAAACTCCATTAATATTGGGTAATGATTCTAAGGTATGTAATATCTCATAGCTCTGAATTTCCTCAGTGTATTTACACATAGGAAGCATAAATTACCAATTGAACCTGTTTTTCTGCTTGTCATTTTACGTCTTCCCTCCATCTCGGTTCCAGAGGTCCTTTATTCCTAGCACCGCTGGACTGTGGAACAGCCAACCCTAATATTATTCTCCTTGCATTTTGATACAATTTTATCTATTTGTTAATTTATTAATGCATTTCATGTTTCCTTTTTTTAATACGTTGGGTCTCTTCTTTCTGTATTTCCCTTTACCTCGTTTTACTTCTTTATAATGAACGCCATGTTCTTTGGGAAGCTTGCATTTCAAGTCAATGTCCCCTTTGGTGTGCTTGTTCCACATGAACAGTTTTCATCTTCTGAATAATAATAATAATAAATATCATTCATACAATTTTTCAATGAATGACATACCATAAAAAGTACAGGAAACACAAGAGTTACGATCACGAATGTAAAGAACAACGGGAAAAAAATAAATAAAAAAGGCGACAAAAGGCCATCAAGGCGACCTGGAGAAAACACGAGAGGCCAAAGTCTAGCCATAAAAATGTGCACTGTTAGATGTGCAGAGGAACGGAGGAGGAGGAGGAGGAGGAGGAGGAGGAGGAGGAGGGAGGAGGAGGAGGAGGAGGAGGAGGAGGAGGAGGAGGAAGGGGAGGGTGGCGACAGGACAAATAGAAAGAAACGTGATATATACAAGGCCTACTGGGAAATCTTACCAGAACACTCCCTGCCTCCCAGTATCTCTCAGGATTCCTCTAATACTGGGAGGAGGAGGAGGAGGAGGAGGAGGAGAAGGAGGAGGAGGACCCTAAAATACTACGGTACGGACAGGCTGTCATAGGCAATAAAAGCGACCAGTACAGTTCATGACGGAAACAATAAACCAAGGAATTCCTCGTCGCTACTTGGACTTGATAAATTGCTCTGGAAACCTCATTGGGAATTACAAAATATTATTGAACTAACAACGGCAATTCATTGGGGATTACTAAGAACTGCGGAAGGGTGGGCAAAGAATTTTAATTGGACATTAAAGTGCTTCCTAGCAAACTAAGGACAAACTAACAGTAAGACCATCTATATTTGACTTTGAAACCAACAGGAAAATCAAAAATAAGAAAAATAAAACTAACGGCAAGACTATCGATATTTCACTGCAAAACCAAGTGAAAAATATTTGTTAAAATATTATATACAAAGACAAAGCATTCATTGAAACTGTTTACTGGCAAAGTGCAAAAATTTAACATTACAACCATCAATATCTGACTTCAAAACCAACAGGAAAATATTTCTGAAAAAAAGACATGATCCAACTTCCAGCTTCTCTGGACGTGTGCAAGATTTTCCCATCACGCAAGTTGTAAACATTATATTCCTAACCTAACGTGGAGTGGTCTTCTTAATTAATATTCGCACTCAGCACTCCTCATGCAGACAACAAGGATAAAATACAAAGGACACAAATTAAAAAAGTTCATATATTCTCAGATATGAGAGGAAACACAAAATAATCGAACAGAAACATAGCCTAAATTCAGAACACCAAATAAATTATAACATGCTAAAATCTATGGGCAAATAGAACCTTGCTTCGCCAACAAAAATTTAAATAAATATGTTATATTTTATTAGAAATTATATTTCTGTACAGTTTAATATGCACATTATTTGTTTTCTATATTTTCATTCTGATAAATAAATCATAAATATCCTATCATAAGATTCCTGTATCTAACTAAATGAGAAACACCTTTTTCAGACCTTTTTACACTCTACTATAGACCTTTCCCGGACCCCAACAAGCACAACAACAACAAAATAGTTTGTAAACTTACTCCCCGAGTAAGCACAATCAAAGAAGAATGCATTAAAGCAAAGTTCCTTCAGCTGCATGATTCCTACACCTCATAAAAATATTAAGACTTAATCATTTTTTTCCCCAGAGGAAAGTTGGGAAATAAAACCAGCGAAATATGAAAGGACAAATGAGAAAATCCGGGGAATTTAAAACGAGGAGCCCAACTGTCCAACTCTCTTAATAAAACAGGGAAAATACTCGGGATTAAAGGATTTTTCTCTCCCGGAATCCTACACCGAATGGAGGAGAAACCGTAAAATTACGAAAATGCCCAGGGACACGTAATGAGCAAAGTCCCCCGAAACTGGAAAGAATGAAGCCCAGGTGCGTAACCCTCTCAATAAATATACTGCGCCGTAAAATAGGAAATTTTCTCCAACCAGGGGGACAAAACAGACTTGGAAAGATTATTCTGAAATATTTAGGATCTCAGGTGTGAAAGTTTTGATACATGTGAATTATTTTACGTAAGAAGTGGAAGTTGTTAGATAGGTCTCTTATGAATGAAGGAGGGTCAAAGTAGGAGTAATATTAATATATTCTTATTCTTAATATGAGGACGAAAAGTGATTTCTTTGAAGTATTAAGGTTCTCAGGTATGAATCCGAGTTGATTGTTCATTATTTACATAATAAATGAAAATTATGAATGAAGTAGGGACAAAGTAAGAATGATAATAATACAATCTTATTATTTTTAATATGAGTACAAAATTATATCAAATATTAATATGTTTTTATTTGAATGGGAGTCATTCTTATTAAACAAGCAAAAATATCTCTAAGTCACAGAAGGTTTATAGCTAAGAAAAATGAATAAGAAAATTCAAGAGGGTATGTAAACAGTACAATAACGTTGATAAAATAAATTATTTACTGGATAAGAATAATTAAGAAAGTAGGTAAATAGACCGATAAAAACACCTGAAAACTAGAACTTTAAAGTAACAAAAAAATAAAAATAAAGTCACCGGGAAGAAGCTGTTGCCATTTCCCCATACCCGTTTGTGAAGTTATTCAAAAATGCTGAATGACCTGTTAGTCATTGACAGGTAGTGGAACATATTAGTAGGGTATTAGTAGTCGGTGGTAAAGTCGAGGGGAAGTTTGTTAAAACAGTAGGGTGGCGAATGCCGTTAACATCAGGAATAAGAGAGAGAGAGAGACAGAGAGAGAGAGATCGAGACCGAGAGAGAACGAGAGAGAGAGAGAGAGAGGGGAACTGAAATATACCTCAAGGAGGAAAGATGCATTCAAATGTTTCAGCGAGAGAGAGAGATGGAGAGAGATGGAGGAGGAGAGAGAGAAGAGGATAGAGAGAGAGAATTGAAATTTACTTCAAAACTGAGGGACCGTAATGAACATTTCAAACAGACGAATCGAGGAAAGAAGAGGAGAGAGGAGGAGAAGCCACGAACGAAAAAAATAAAGCCGCGTTCCCATTTGTGATAAGTACCTGATGACAGGGGAAATCGTTTCAGATTTCCGCAAATAGCGAGAGAGAGGAGAGAGAGAGGAGAGAGACCAAAGGCTTTCAACGGA
This sequence comes from Macrobrachium nipponense, assembly GCF_015104395.2. Lineage (NCBI taxonomy): Eukaryota > Metazoa > Arthropoda > Malacostraca > Decapoda > Palaemonidae > Macrobrachium > Macrobrachium nipponense. The sequence goes on from NC_087212.1 coordinate 1,272,481, forward strand.
TGCTGAAAGGAAGACCCCATGCTGCTGAACGACGGTCGACTGAATTGGTTAATTATCTGAAAGGAACGGTGTCCCAAACAGGGGGAACTTCTGGAGCCCCTATACCATGCAAATACTTCCTCACATCTCTCATCTCTCTCTCTCTCTCTCTTGTGTGTGTGGGTGTGTGTGTGTGTGTGTGTGTGTGTGTGTGGGTGGTTGTGTGCCTTCCACGTTGGAATTACCCCACTTTTGTGTTTTAATTTTTTTTTTATTTTTTTTATTTTGTTTAGGCCGCTTAAACGTCAAAAGACACGAAGTCCCTTCTTCTTTAAACGTGGACTAGAGAATTGGATGTTCAATTGCAATTCTCTCTCTCTCTCTCTCTCTCTCTCTCTCTCTAAACGTTCATTACTCGTCATCTCAAAGTATATTTCCCTGTCCATTTCTGAGAGAGAGAGAGAGAGAGAGAGAGAGAGAGAGAGAGAGAGAGAGAGAGAGAGAGAGAGAGAGAGAGAGCCTTCCTTGAAAATCCAGTATAGCTCAAGATGCGACTAACTACATGTTTAAGATTTTATAGAAATTTATTTATTTTGCATATTAAAGTAGCTCCTTTAAACCCCCGTGCCATACTAAGCAAATTCTAAAAGGAACATGGGAGTTTAAAGGATTGCGCAACACCTAGATGGCTCTGCTGGCTCTTTTACCTGTTTCAGTTCGTCCTCCTCATCCTTGATTTTTTATGGAAGGACGACGGCCTTTGCATTCGCGATTCTTGGAGGAGAAAAAATTGTCTACCTCGACCCGCAACGAAGCAGAAAAGCAGTTCAAGCTCAGGTTCCAACTTGGAACCACTGGATAACCTTTTGAAGATAACTGGTGAACTCTACTCCCTCGCAAGAGAATGCTTTTTATAATTGAAGAAGCACATCTACATTAACTATGTAAACGTTTCTGCCGACCCACCTGTCTCTGCCTCTTCCGTCGTCGTCTTTGAAGCCAACGTCAACACTTCTATGGAGTCAATGGTTGAACCTTTCCTGCCCAGTAAGTTTCCTACGATTTGTGGCGTATGGTAAAGCTTAGGTTAGGGGGTTTTTAAATTTTCTTAATTAATACCACGCTTTCAGAACCTGTAAATTTTCTATGGATTCTTGTGTTTATTTTGCTATCTATAAAGGTGTATATTTATTGGAACTTTGTTATTACCATTTGTGTAATTACTCTTTTGATTTTTAGGCAGTTGCTAATTGTTAAGGAGGACAGTGGTTTAGTGGAAGACACTGATTCAATTTCTTGTTCTTTCACGCAGCTGATTTAGGTAATTTCAGTGTTAAGTGTCAATGATATACACAATTTTTTTCATGAGGATAGTCTTTAATTTATTAAATATTGTTGGACTCGATAATGATAGTCTGTTGTTGTTGTTTTCAGAATCCATAGGTTTTCAAAAATTTCCATGAGTGAAGGTCTTTCCACCACAAGCAATAGTTGTCTATTTATGATTAGCGATTGGGAACAGGACTTCAGCCATCGGAGTTGTATCTATGCCATTTCGTAATCTTAACTTTCATACGAATAAATAATTTTAAAAGAATTTGTGTTTTATTTAACTGTGAAAGAAAGCATTCAAGGTACGAGCAACTCTTGTGTAAAGCTCTTGGTTTTTCTATAAAGTTTTTGAAATGGCGCCCGAACAGGGACTCTGAAGGCTTTAGTCTCCATATAGGCGACGATAGGGTGGCATTGCAGGTTGGGTTTTGTGTATTAAGAGTTTGTCTGATTTAACGTTGGGGATAATTTGAATTTATTTAATCATTTTTCTGCAAGAAAACATTTAATAATGGAAGAGGAACTAAGGTATTTAGTAATGTGCAGGAAGACTGTAAGGTCTCAGGTTACTAAAATATTCAAAACTTCAGGTACTTTTAGAAGTTTGAGTGATGTCGATAGGTCAACGCTAATTAATAGGTTGAAATGTTATAAGAAGACTTGCGAAATTATGATAGCAAGATTTCTTCAATCAAATGGTCCTCATCCAATAAGGACGAAGCAGAATTTGAGGCTGAATTTAGTTCTTGTCAGGAATATTTGGACAAAGTTATTTCATTGATAATTCAGTTAGAAAATATACTTCCTTTGTCACCTTCTGAAATGCATGAAACCCCCCGTAGCCTCCTTAAGAGTCCAGTAGCTCCTTTGCCTAAATTTGCTAGCAGTGATGGCGAAAATTAGAATTGTTTTTTTTAGACAGTTTGAAGAAACTACAAGTAAATTTTCGTATACTGATTATGATAAATTACTTTTGCTAAAGCAGCAATTTCTGGTAAGGCTGCTGTTTTAATAGAATCATTAGAGGCAGATAGGCAAGGTTATTCACATGCAAAAGCACTCCTGCAAGCAGCTTTTGCTTCTATTCCAGTTCAAAAATTTAATGTACTGAAAACAGTTGGTAAATATGAAGTTAGATGAAAATTCTGAACCATTTGAATACATTAGTATATTAGGAAAATACAAGAGGCCGTGAAGACTCTGAACATTAGTGTTGATGATGTTTTACAATATTTTTCCTTAAAGGAATGAATGATACTTTTAAGAACATTATGATTCAAGTAGCGGGAAACTCAAAACCTACAACTGTACAAATTGTGGAAAATTTCTTTGAATGTAATGAACGTTATTTGAATGTTTGTTCCGCTATTAAGCCTATGGAAGAAGCTTCGGTAGCAAAGAATAGGTTAAATCCCAAAAGCTCCATTTAGCTATTAAGGTGGATGTTGAAAACGTTAATCCCTTTATTTCATGTACCCTTTGTCAAAATGCAATTTCTTCTAAGCACCCCATTAATAAATGCACTAGGTATATCACCCAAAAGAAAAAGTAGATAAATTAAAAGCTCTTAATGCTTGCATTAAATGTGCAAATCTAGGACATGGGGAAAATTTTTGTAAGTTTAAATTTAAAAGGAAATGTAGTAAATGTTATGGTTGGCATTTTTCATTTCTATGTTCTTGTGATTCTGTTAATCCTTCAGTGAAAGAGCTGTATCCAATCCCATTGATACCAAATTAATCTAAGCAGAAGCCAGCATAGGGATACAGCAACAAAGAAAAACTACTCAAAGTAATGTAATCTCCAGGTGCCTCACTCCAAAGTAATGGTGGTATAGACTCTTGTTGCCTACCTTTTCATGTCTCATTGGAAATACGAAGGTAAGAGGGTTAATGGACTCGGTAGTCAAGCCAACTTTATATCGGAAAGGGCTCTGGAGGGACAGCTTTACAAATTGTTAAGGATAAGCTGCAGGTTACTGTTAATGGATTTAATGGCCCAAGGAAGTATAATTCTAAATTAGTAGAAGTTAAGATAAAGTTTGGACACGACATATGACATAGAAGCTATTTGTGTTCCCGAAATTAACTTGAATTTGAAATTACCTGGCTTAAGTTTAATTGTACAATCCTTTACAGAGAGGGTATGAACTTTTTGATAATTTTCTAAGGACGGGTAGTGACTCTATTTCTAACGTAGATTTTATTCTTGGTTCCAATTCCTTATATTGCATTATGATAAAACTCTGTTGTATATGGTAAGAGATACTCCTTCCATGTATATGAAACAAAATATGGAGTTTTATTAACAGGAAAACTTAAAGTGTGTGCTTGCTATCTAAAGTATTTTTCTAATTCCATAGTAGCTTCGCATTTGTCACTTCCTCATGAACAAATTAATGAAGAAAGTTTTAATGTATTGGAAAGTCTTTTTTCCCATGACTAATTGCTTTAGGTCTAATGTAATAACCTTTGAAAACCCTAAAGAGGAAAGCTTTAAAATTTTGACAAAATTGGTGTAGTTAATGATAAGGAATTAGAAAGAGCTGCTTCTCAAATACTTGAACAAGATTCTTATCATTTCATTGAAAAAGTGTAGTACTAGATGAGGAAACTACTGAAGTAAATCGGAAGTTAGTGAAGTTTTTTTACTTAGGAAACACTGGCATAGGAATGAAGATGGTAGATTAGTAATGCCATTGTTATGGATGGTAGAGTTTCGCATTTATTAGGAAAAAAATGTTAACTTGTCTAAGAAAATATTGGAAGCTACACACAAAGAAACTGTCCAAAAACAGGGAAATTTAATTAAATTGATGGATGAAAATATTAAGGAACAAGAAAAACTAGGTTTGATAGAAAAAATAGAAAAATTTAGAAGCATTTTGTTCTCAGCATCCTGAATATAGCTTCCTACCTAATATGGGAATTATTCAATTTAGATAGGGACACACTAAATGTAGAATAGTTTTCCTATCAAATTTATGTGAAAATAGTTCAAAAGAGTAATCCTGTTATAAGTCACAATCAAGCCATGTGGGCTGGACCTTGTCTTAATCAGAAGATATCTACTTCTTTGTTTCAAATTAGATTTGATAAATATTTGATGTGCTTTGACTTGAAAAAGGCATTCCAACAAATTGCTTTAGAGGAAGCTGATCAGAACAAACTTTTGTTTTTTCTGGTTTAAAAACCTTAACATGGGAGACTTTACTTGTATTGCTTATCGAAATCTCAGACTTAGCTTTGGTTTACGATGTAGCCCAACAATACTAATGGTAGGCTTATTTAAAATTTGATTCTGGACGCAAAAGTTGACCCAATTGAAGTGAGGAACTTAAAGAAATTAATTATTCATTATTATACATGGATAATGGCGCATTTACTGCTAATGATCAAGAATCATTAAGTATGGGGTTTTCCAAAAATTGAATGAAATTTTTCACCCTTATAAGTTTACTCTGCAGCCAAAATTTGTTACTAATGATGAAACCTTGCAAAGTGATATGATCATAAATTAGAAATGGAAACTCCAAAAGTAGTAAAACTCTTCGGACTCAATTGGGATAGAATCACAGACAAGATTTCAACTCGTAAACTGAAGTTGGATCCAGAAGCTGATAATAAAAAGGTTGTGTTTTTGAAAAGCATTGCTTTGAATTTTGATCCATACAATTTTAATGGACCTATTTTAAATAGAGCTCGCTTATTCATGCATAGTCTACAAACTGACAAGTCTCTCAGTTGGGATAAAAAGTTATCCTATAAGCAACAAAAGGAATGGAATAATATTTGTAACAAGTAAATGCTACGCCAGAAATTGAAATCAAAGATTTGTAGGTGAAAGAAATAGTTCATACAGGCTAATAGCTTTTACAGACAGCAGTAAATCTATTTTATGGCACTACTGTTTTTATCCAGGATATTTCGACGCTAGAAGTAAAACTTTGTTTCTTGCTAAAAATAGGTTAGTGAACAGACAATTAGAGAATAAAAGCATTCCTTCACTAGAATTGCAAGCAGTTGTTTGGGGACAGAAACCTTAACTGATTTTATGTCAGAGATAACGGCCCACAATGTCCAACACCCATTAATTAAAATTACAGAATTTTTGTTTTGTATACCGATAGTATGGTTTCTTTAAGTTGGTCAATGGGTTACGTTAATACACTGGATAAAATGAACAAGAAAAGTGTATTTATATTGAACAGGTTAGAGCTCCTTCAGAGGCTTTGTAATAAGCACCCTGTTGAAGTTTAGTTTCATAAGTGGAATACTAAATCCAGCTGATTGTATCACTAGGTGCATATCCTATAAGGTACTAAAAAGAACTAATTACTTTTCAGGGCCAAAATTTCTAAGAACAGGAATTAGTGAAGAAAATGGAAATAATGATAATTTTGATGTAATAGTTCCTAATCCTATGGCAGGTCAGAAAGTAACAAACTACTCACTAAATACTTCTGACACAACTATGTTTCCCTTTCAATTCAAAGTGAGCATTTAATTGATTTGAATGAAGTGTCCAAATTTTTCAAAGTTAATGAAGATTTATATGCTTGTTCTAAAATTTATATGGAATTTGAAAGAGCGAATTAAAGCCAGAAAGAATTAAGCTCAGACTCAAGACCCAATCTTTATTTGAAAGCTTTTAACATTGTTATTCAAAAAGAACAGAGCATTTGCTACCCAGAAGTTTGTCGTTATTTTGAAGGTAACCGTAAGAATGTCAGAGATATTCCAAATATCGTTTTGCAACTTAATATTTATAGAGATAACTGTTCAATTTTAAGGGTTAGAAGTAAAGTGGGTAAGTGGAAACCTAATAAACTCGTGCATTTCTTTCCTATCCTATTGCAATAAGAAAAGTAGGTTAACTAAGCTTATCATAGAAGATTTGCATGAAAAAATGTTGCATTCTGGCTTGTATGCAGTACTGTCTGAAATGCGTAAAAGGTTTTGGATTCCTCAGTATTTTTCTCTGCAGTGAAAAAGTAATTAAGGAATGTGTTTTGTGCAAGAAAGCTACAGCTAGGACGATAAAAAACAAATCAGAACGCATACAGAGATTTTAGGATAGATCCTCTCAATACCATTTAGGTATGTGTTTGTTGATCATTTTGGACCTTTCAATATAAAAAATTCATGGTAAAACTTCCAAAGTTTGGATTTTGTGTTTATCTTGTCTTTGGTCTAGGGCCATTAATTTGAAAAATTTGTGATTATTTAACTACAAAAGAATATTTGAGATCCCTTCAAACTTCATTGTTTTCAATATGGAATTCCAGAGTTGATTTTGTCAGATCTTGGTTCACAATTGGTTGCTGGTGGGAATATTGTAGCAGACTTTTTGAACGATCCTGAACTTCAAAGTTACTTTGATGAAAATAACATTTAAAAGGTTAAGGTTTGAACAATATCCAAAGGGATGTAAAAAATTGGGTGGCCTTGTAGAATTGTGTTAAAATGTGTAAAAAACTGATTCATAGTGCTGTCAAGAATTATGTTTTAGAATACAGGGAATTTGAATTTATTATTGAACAAGCTGTTCACCTAATTAATAGACGTCCTATAGCTTTCAAGGAAGCTTAAGAGATGCTCTTGATGTACCAGAGGCTATCACACCAGAAATGTTGATACATGGATATAGTTGGCTTCCATTAACATCATTCCAAATTTACAACTTTCAGAAGGAGACTTGGAATGGAGCATGATAATCCTGTAGATGAGATCAGAAATAAATACCATAAACTCCTGAAAGTGAAAAGTAACTTGATGAAAAATATAATTTTGAATTTTTAACTAATTTGATATCAAGCAACTAATGAGAAAGTCGTTTATTAAACCAGTGGATCATAAAAACCAAAACCTGAGATTGGAGACATTGTACTGATTCAAGAAATAATACGAAGCCTTCTAATTATCCGATGGCTGTTGTAAAGAAAATTAAAATTAATGGAATTAGATGAAGTTACTGAAGTAGAACTTCTTAAGGGTGGTTCCAGAGAATTGGTAAGAAAGACATGTGTCGTCAATAATTCCACTCTTGAAACCGAATACTATTACCTTGGATAATGACAGTTCTGATATACTCTCAAATAAGGATAGCTCTGAAGTCTTTGGGAAAAGACCACAAAGAAAACGGCCCTTGCGAGTATACGAAAACTAAATTTATGTTAAAAGATGAAAATTAATTGTTTAAATTTGTTGAACTGAATATTGAAGCTTTTTTTCAAAATTTTATAAGGTATGATTTGTTTATGGGTTACTTTATTGATTTACTTAATTTGATTTATTCAAATTCTTTGAATTTGAATCCCTTGTTTGGAGTGTTTAAGATTTTATAGAAAATTTATTTATTTGCATATTAAAGTAGTCCTTTAAACCCCCGTGCCATACTAAGCAAATTCTAAAAGGAAAACGGACATGGGAGTTTAAAGGATTGCGCAACACCTAGATGGCTCTGCTGGCTCTTTTACCTGTTTCAGTTCGTCCTCCTCATCCTTGATTTTTTATGGAAGGACGACGGCCTTTTGCATTTCGCGATTCTTGGAGGAGAAAAAATTGTCTACCTCGACCCGCAACGAAGCAGAAAAAGCAGTTCAAGCTAGGTTCCAACTTGGAACCACTGGATAACCTTTTGAAGATAACTGGTGAACTCTACTCCCTCGCAAGAGAATGCTTTTATAATTGAAGAAGCATCTACATTAACTATGTAACGTTTCTTGCCGCCCACCCACCTGTCTCTGCCTCTTCCGTCGTCGTCTTGAAGCCAACGTCAACACTTCTATGGAGTCAATGGTTGAACCTTTCCTGCCCAGTAAGTTTCCTACGATTTGTGGCGTTATGGTAAAGCTTAGGTTAGGGGGTTTTAAATTTTCTTAATTAATACCACGCTTTCAGAACCTGTAAATTTTCTATGGATTTCTTGTGTTTATTTGCTATCTATAAAGGTGTATATTTATTGGAACTTTGTTTGTTATTACCATTTGTGTAATTACTCTTTGATTTTTAGGCAGTTGCTAATTGTTAAGGAGGACAGTGGTTTAGTGGAAGACACTGATTCAATTTCTTGTTTCTTTCACGCAGCTGATTTAGGTAATTTCAGTGTTAAGTGTCAATGATATACACAATTTTTTTTCATGAGGATAGTCTTTAATTTATTAAATATTGTTGGACTCGATAATGATAGTCTGTTGTTGTTTGTTTTCAGAATCCATAGGTTTTCAAAAATTTCCATGAGTGAAGGTCTTTCCACCAACAAGCAATAGTTGTCTATTTAGATTAGCGATTGGGAACAGGACTTCAGCCATCGGAGTTGTATCTATGCATTTCGTAATCTTAACTTTCATACGAATAAATAATTTTTTAAAGAATTTGTGTTTTTATTTAACTGTGAAAGAAAGCATTCAAGGTTACGAGCAAACTCTTGTGTAAAGCTAAATAAAAACACAAGTTTTTGAAACTACACAAGGCGGTGTTTTCAAAGGCTCGCCTACTTCCGACCTTAGGAGAACCCTCCTCATCCCCGCCCCCACACCCCGGGCCCTAGGGGCCATAAATATAACCTGAAAATGTAAATCCCCCTCTATTAGAACTTGCATGCCTATATCCTTTTATTTAGAGGGGTATACATTTTCCAGAGCCCAGCAGTAGGCCTTACCATATTTCAAATGTACGACCATAGGGATTAGAAATGATAAAGAAATATAAATGTATACACACACACACCACACACATATATATTTATATATATATATATATATATATATTATATATATATATATGTGTGTGTGTGTGTGTGTGTACATATATATGTATATATATACGTATAATATATATATATATATATATATATATATATACATATATATATAATTATATATATATTAAATAATCAACACACAATCACGCCTGAAACAGAAATAAATAAATGTTTGACTCACACCACCAGGGATCGAACCCAGGTCCTTTTAATTGAAAGACGAAAGACCGCTGCCACGAAAACCACAAAAGACAAGAACGCTACTGCCAGTGTGGCTTGGTGTGTCGTCTTGCCCTTCAATTGAAAGACCTGGGTGGGTACCATCCTGATGTGAATCATGAATACATATATATATATATATATATATATATATATATATATATATATATATATATATATATATATATATATATATATATATATATATATCATTAAATTTGAAACTCACCATTCCCATGTCCATACGTGTCAACGGTTCACTGATCCCTCTACAGTAACATACCTGTAAGAAAGATAGATACAAGTTAGAATTATTCCTGTAATGATATTCACACACACATACATACATATATTTATACATCACACAGATATGATGACTGAAATCCAAATGGTAATATCTTCCCGATTATAAGCGAGTCTTTTTGGGATGAAGTGTGCTACCCCCAACCTATTTAAAGGCACTGACTGCGACCTGCCACAGTCTACTACCTTCCAAATTTAATCACTAATGCGGTAATGGCGATGCAAAATATATATATATATATATATATATATATATATATATATATATAATAATATATATATACATATATATATATATAAATACATATATATTAATAATGTATATATATATATATATATATATATATATATATATATATATATATATATATATATAATCTAAACAAGCCCAAACTCGCTTCCTATCAGGAAACCACTGTGTGTGAGAGAGAGTTAGAGAGAGAGAGAGAGAGAGAGAGAGAGAGAGAGAGAGAGGAGTATTTATCCAGCGGCCAAATCTGCAATAAATGCTCGTAATATAGTGCAAATTTAGAAACGGGAGAGAGAGAGAGAAAGAGAGAGATGACAACACAAAACGTTTCCAATTCTATTCAGTGCCAGTGGTAATTTAATCGGACAATTTCGGCTCATGGGGTATTATTTCCCATTCTTCTCCTCCTCCTCCCCTTTCCTCTCTTTTTTTTCTTTTATTCCTTCCCATTCTCTCGTTCCTTTTTACCCTACCTATACCAGATCGCACGCATGAATGAAGTCGCCGATCATGGAGTTATTTTTGTCGTGGCTCTCTCTCTCTCTCTCTCTCTCTCTCTCTCTCTCTCTTCTTCCCCTTTGTAATTTCCTTGATTCTGTCCTTTTTCATCAATCCATTTTTATTCTCTCTCTCTCTCTCTCTCTCTCTCTCTCTCTCTCTTCTCTCTCTCTCTCTCTCTCCTACTTCTTCTTCTTCTGCTCTTTTTCTTCTTCTTCTTCGTAATTTCCTTGATTCTGTCCTTTTTCATCATTCCATTTTTATTCTCTTCTCTCTCTTCTTCTTCTTCTTCTTCTTCTTCCCCTTTGTAATTTCCTAGCTTCTGTCCTTTTTTCATCATTTCAGTTTTATTCTCTCTCTCTCTCTTAAGTAGGTACCAAACTTAAGCAGACACCAAACATAAACAGATAATGCAATTAAACAGATACTACAATTAAACAGATACCACAGGCAAGCAGATACTACTCTTATGCACAAACATAATGAGTAACATCATTTCAAAGACGCCACATTTGGATCAAAATGAGAAAGTTCGCCAAACCTTCGAAGACAAATGAAATTGCCCACGAGAGAGAGAGAGAGAGAGAGAGAGTTAAAAAATTCTGAGTATAACTCGATTAACTGCTTTCTGATGAGCACAGGTCACAAACTGCCTCAAAAATATGCAGTCATGATTTCATTTATAGTTCAAATTAAATTAATAAAATTCACAGTAAAAGTAGTAAGTCAATATTGGAGCCGCTTGTGTTCTGTGAAAGATAAAATTACTAAGGGATATAAAATATCAAAATGAAATCTAATAAGTTGGTAAACGTGAAGACAATATTAAAATGAAATAAAGTTAATTTGTCTTTCCCAGCGTCACATTCTCTGCAATAAAAGTTGCCTTAAAAATAATAATTGATAAAAATATATGTGTATAACGTCCAGCCATTTCGTAGCTGTTTTTCAATCATTAAAATAACCAGGTTTCGACGATTTCAGGAGAAATGGGCATTTTAATCTCCAAAAACCTATGTCCGGAATGGACATTTCAAATTTTTTCCTAAACCTAAGTCAGAAATGGACATTTTAACATTTTTCTTAAGCCTTTATCTGAAATGACATTTTAACATTTTGCCTAAACCTATGTTCGAAATGGACATTTAACCTATTTCCCTAAACTTTTGTCCGAAACGGACATTTTAATCTTAAACTTTTTTTTCCTTAACCTCCAAATTTGATATTTTAATCTTTATCCCAAACATTTGTCCGAAATGGACATTTTAACATTTTTCCTAAGCCTGTGTCCGAAAACATGGAATTAAATTGCGAGTCATTGAATGATAGTTGTGTCACATACGATGGTTGAAAATATCAAAATACTTACAAACGAGAGTGGGACAAATAATAATAAATAATAATTATATAATTAATAATTATATATAACTACATAAATGACAAAAAATAAAAAAGCTCCTTCGCCAACGAACTCATCTTCCCATAAGCAGTAAATTCGATTATAATTATCGAGACTTTTACCAGGAAAATAAAACCTGTAGAGAGAGAGAGAGAGAGAGAGAGAGAGAGAGAGAGAGAGAGAGAGAGAGAAAATCTTTCAACATACTGAAAATTCGAATAAGATTATCAAGACTTTTACTAAGAAAATAAGACCTGAGAGAGAGAGAGAGAGAGAGAGAGAGAGAGAGAGAGAGAGAGAGAGAGAGAGAGATTCACGTACAAACTTTGCAGTCGAAAGCTACGCAAATCACTCTTTAAAAATTATATATCTCTAATTAATCAATTCGTTACGTGCAAAATAGAATCCTTGGAAACTTACACTAAAAATTAAATCAAATACACACCTAATAGTACGCAGAATATACGAAAATAATACACGAGAGAAAAGGGGAAATATCTAATGGAAAATATCCATCATCCAGGATTAGCCGGGAGATTATCTTGTCACTGAGTCTCAGTCAAAAATTTAATCTCACCTCACAGTTACATAATTTCTTTTATTTTTATCTATTCACAATTCCCATCGACAACTGATGTCACACTTTTCAATTTACTTCACACTTATGTCAAAGCGTGCAGGGCATAATTCTATTTCAAAATCTACACAGGTTTCAGTCAGGTATTTTATTACTGCAAATCATTTTGAGATTTCTTTATATATTACGTTCCTTTGTAATCATCATCTGTCATTTATACGAGCCTTCTTTGGAAACTTAATTTTATATTTTTTCAGTTTGCTATGTACTGGACAGAATGTCGAAAGGGCCTAGCAACAGTATATATATATATATATGTATATATATATATATATATATATATATATATATATATATATATATATATATATATATATATATATATATAGAGAGAGAGAGAGAGAGAGAGAGAGAGAGAGAGAGAGAGAGAGAGAGAGAGAGAGAGCGAGAGGGGAGAGAGAGAGAGAGCAGAGAGAGAGAGAGAGAGAGATATATATATATATATATATATATATATATATATATATATATATATATATCTATATATATATATATGATATATATATATACAGAAAACCACAAACACAATCCTCCCTCCCCAAGGAAGAAAGCTGGAGGCCATATTTTCCCCCTTATCTAGAATCTGCACCGAAGCAGATAACGCAGTTTTCCCCCATCAGAGCCAACATCAAATATAACTGACGGGCCTCAGTGAAGTTCCCACTCACTCTAAAGACAGCAAAGATTTCTCTCTCTTTTTTTTTCTTTTTTTTTCTTTTTTAAGAATCTACACGAGCGGGTAAACAAAATGCAGATGCACTATAGACAGAAATTAAAATGGGCTGGTGGGGCAGTGTTTTACGATAAAAATTTGACTTCACTGAGACAAAGATTATAGTGATTATGAAAGTAGAATAATATATATATATATATATATATATATATATATATATATATATATATATATATATATATATATATATATATAGATATATATATATATATATACATACATATATATACAAGAATAGAAGTTATTTGCTCGATAACTGTAAAAACCAAAAAAACCCCAAAAAAACTGAATGATATAAACAGCTGCCACAAAAAGGAACAGAACAGACACAATGAAAAAAGATTATAGGAAGGGAAACAACAGCAATTTTCCAACAATTCTCCACAGGCCCCCCCACCTCTACCCCCGCCCGTGTAAATCTTCCCCCTACTCCCTCCCTCCCCAACACAACACTTCCCTTTTGCACCTCACGGGGTTGGTAATATTCTTTGGAACGATCAAATTCGCAAGTTGTCGAGAGAGAGAGAGAGAGAGAGAGAGAGTGTGTGTGTGTGTGTGTGTGTGGTGTGTGTGTTTCCTCGCTGAACACCTAAATTCCATGGACCATCAGGCTGGCCGACCCTGTCGATTCGGCCATATTAGTGTGTGTGGTTGTTGGGGGGGGCGCCTGTAATGAACCAACCTTTTCTGTGGTGCAGTGGGGGGGGGGGGGGGGTGGTGGGGGGGGGGGGGGGGGGGGGGAGCCAAACTTCCTCTAACTCGTTCTGGAAATGATCCTCTCCACTTACTGGCTGACTTTTTTCCTTATGCCTCTTTTTCTTTGTGTTGTTATTATTATTATTATTATTATTATTATTATTATTATATTATTGTTATTATAGAGGAAACAAATCCACATTAATGCATCAGTACAGAGATTGACAAAGGAGAATCGTACATTCTGTTTATCATTATTTACAAATGTATTTATACAAAACTGCAGTGGATTTCTTTCTCCAGTTCAAATCTGATGCTATTATTATTATTAATATTTATTTTTTTTGGCTCTGTCACAGTTCTCTAATTCGACTGGGTGGTATTTATAGTGTGTGGTTCGGGTTGCATTCTGCCTCCTTTTAGGAGTCCATCACTTTTCTTACTATTGTGCGCCGTTTCTAGGATCACACTCTTCTGCATGAGTCCTGGAGCTACTTCAGCCTCTAGTTTTTCTAGATTCCTTTTCAGGGATCTTGGGATCGTGCCTAGTGTTCCTATGATTAAGGGTACAATTTCCACTGGCATATCCCATATCCTTCTATTTCTATTTTCAGATCTTGATACTTCCATCCATTTTTTCCCTCTCTTTCTCTTTCAACTCTGGTGTCCCCATGGTATTGCGACATCAATGAGTGATACTTTCTTCTTTGACTTGTCGATCAACGTCACGTCTGGTTCTATTTGCACGTATCACCCTATCCGTTCTGATTACCTAGTCCCAGAGGATCTTGCCTATCGTTTTCTATCACTCCCTCAGGTTGGTGCTCGTACCACTTATTACTGCAAGGTAGCTGATGTTTCTTACGCAGGCTCCAGTGGAGGGCTTTTGCCACTGAATTATGCCTCTTTTTGTACTGGTTCTGTGCAAGTGCCGGGCATTCGCTTGTTGTGTAGTTTATGGTTTCATTTTTCGTATTGCACTTCCTACATATGGGAGAGATGTTATTTCCGTCTATCGTTCTTTGAACATATCTGGTTCTTAGGGCCTGATCTTGTGCCGCTGTTATCATTCCTTCAGTTTCCTTCTTTAATTTATTATTATTATTATTATTATTATTATTATTATTATTATTATTATTATTATTATTATTATTATTATTATAATTTTTTTTTTTTTTTTTTTTTTTTTTTTGCTCTATCACAGTCCAATTTGACTGGGTGGTATTTATAGTGCGGGGTTCCGGGTTGCATCCTGCCTCCTTAGGAGTCCATCACTTTTCTTTACTATGTGTGCCGTTCTAGGATAACACTCTTCTGCATGAGTCCTGGAGCTACTTCAACCTCTAGTTTTTCTAGATTCCTTTTCAGGGAATCTTGGATCGTGCCTAGGGTGCTCCTATGATTATGGGTACGATTTCCACTGGCATATCTTATTTCTATTTTCAGATCTTGATACTTATCCATTTTTTCCCTCTCTTCTCTTCAACTCTGGTGTCCCATGGTATTGCGACATCAATGAGTAATACTTTCTTCTTGACTTTGTCAATCAACGTCAGTTTGGTCTGTTTGCACGTATCACCCTATCCGTTCTGATATCATAGTCCCAGAGGATCTTTGCCTGATCGTTTTCTATCACTCCTCAGGTTGGTGCTCGTACCACTTATTACTGCAAGGTAGCTGATGTTTCTTGCACAGGCTCCAGTGGAGGGCTTTTGCCACTGAATCATGCCTCTTTTTGTACTGGTTATTATTATTATTATTAGTATTTTTTTTTTTTTTTTTTTTTTTTTTTTTTTTTTTTTTTTTTTTTTTTTTTTTTTTTTTTTTTTTTTTTTTGTTTTTTTTTTTTTTTTTTTTTTTTTTTTTTTTTTTTTGCTCTATCACAGTCCTCCAATTCGACTGGGTGGTTATTTATAGTGGGGGTCCGGGTTGCATCCTGCCCCTTAGGAGTCCATCACTTTTCTTTACTATGTGTGCCGTTTCTAGGGATCACACTCTTTCTGCATGAGACCTGGAGCTACTTCAGCTCTAGTTTTTCTAGATTCCTTTTCAGGGGGATCTTGGGATCGGCCTAGTAGTGCTCCTATGATTATGGGTACGATTTCCACTGCATATCCCATATCCTTCTTATTTCTATTTTCAGATCTTGATACTTATCCATTTTTTCCCTCTCTTTCTCTTCAACTCTGGTGTCCCATGGTATTGCGACATCAATGAGTGATACTTTCTTCTTGACTTTGTCAATCAACGTCACGTCTGGTCTATTTGCACGTATCACCCTATCCGTTCTGATTACCATAGTCCCAGAGGATCTTTGCCTGATCGTTTTTCTATCACTCCCTCAGGTTGGTGCTCGTACCACTTATTACTGCAAGGTAGCTGATGTTTCTTGCACAGGCTCCAGTGGAGGGCTTTTGCCACTGAATCATGCCTCTTTTTGTACTGGTTCTGTGCAAGTTGCCGGGCATTCACTTGCTATGTGGTTTATGGTTTCATTTTTCGTATTGCAATTCCTACATATGGGAGAGATGGTTATTTCCGTCTATCGTACTTTGAACATATCTGGTTCTTAAGGCCTGATCTTGTGCCGCTGTTATCATTCCTTCAGTTTCCTTCTTTAGCTCTCCCCTCTGTAGCCATTGCCAATTGTCATCGCTGGCTAGTTCTTTAGTCTGTCTCATGGGTATTGTCGTGCATTGGTTTGTTGTGCCAGTCCTCTGTCTATCTGTCTTTCTCCTGTCTCTGTATATCTGGGTCTTCGTCTACTTTTATTAGTCTTCTTCCCATGCACTCTTTAGCCACTCGTCTTCACTGGTTTTCAGATATTGCCCCAGTGCTCTGTTTCAATGTTGACGCAGTCCTCTATACTTAGTAGTCCTCTCCTTCCTTCCTTTCGTGTTATGTATAGGTCTGTCCGTATTTGCTCTTGGGTGTAGTGCTTTGTGTATTGTCATTTGTTTCCTGGTTTTCTGATCTATGCTGCGGAGTTCTGCCTTCGTCCATTCCACTATTCCTGCGCTGTATCTGATTACTGGCACTGCCCATGTGTTATGGCTTTTATCATATTTCCTCCATTGAGTTTTGACTTGAGTATCTCCTTGGAGTCTCTGCATATATTCTTTCCTGATCGTGTCCTTCATCTCTTGGTGTTTTATATCTCCTCCTTCCATTATCCCAGGTATTTGTATCCTGTCTCATCTATGTGTTTGATGTTGCTCCCATCTGGTAGCTTTATCCCTTCAGTTCTCGTTACTTTGCCTTTTTGTATGTTGACTAAGGCGCATTTTTCTATTCCAAACTCCATTCTGATGTCCCAGATACAATCCTTACAGTCTGGATTAGGGTATCTATTTCCTTGATGCTCTTACCATACAGCTTGATGTCGTCCATGAACATCAGATGGTTGATTTGTTGCCTCTTTTCTTGAGTTGGTACCCGGCATCCATCTTCTGTAGTACTTTTGTCATGGGAATCATGGCTACTACGAAGAGTAGAGTAGTGGGGACAGTGAGTCGCCCTGGAAGATCCCTCTCCTGATATTAACCTCTGCTAGTCTTATTCCAGAGCTTGTAAAGTATTGTATTCCAGTTGCGCATTGTATTTTTGAGGAAGCTGATGGTATTTTCCTCTGCCCCATATATTTTCAGGCATTCTATTAGCCATGTGTGTGGTATCATGTCGAAGGCTTTCTTATTATTATTATTATTATTATTATTATTATTATTATTATATATTATTATAGAGGAAACAAATCCCCATTAACGCATCAGTACAGAGATTGACAAGGAGAATCGTACATTCTGTTTATCATTATTTACAAATGTATTTATACAGATAACTGCTGTGGATTTCTTTCTCCAGTTCAAATCTCGTGCTATTATTATCATTATTATTATTATTATTATTATTATTATTATTATTATTATTATTATTATTATTATTATTATTATTAGTTCTCTTCGTTTCTTTTGGTTTGTAAACGCGGTGCTGTGTAATATTCTTCTTTATTTAGTGTTTTAGTTCTGTGTGAATAATAATAATAATAATAATAATAATAATAATAATAATAATAATAATAATAATAATAATACTGGAGAATAAGTTGTAATATTATTCTGCACTCTTTTCTCGTCTTTTTCACATAAACAAACACAACACACACACCTTGAAATATACTATTTCAAATGCATGATGTTTGTATATTTAAAATAGTAATAATGATAGCATAAACTTTATCATGAATAAAAATCAAGTACTTCCCTGAAATCAATAGCAATTTTAAACTTGAAAAATTACCAAAAACTCATGTTTTACTTGAAATCAATAATACTTTAAATTTGAAAAAATTTGAAAAAAGTAAAATACGTATAAATATCAAATGGCATGAGACTAAATTCGGAATGAAAAAATATATATATACAGGAATCATAAAATGACACAGAAGAATAAGTAACAGTAACTCCTGAAAAAAATGCTTTTAGTGTTATTGCAACATCAAAGGGATAAAGACAATCTGTAGAAAAAGCTCTGGGAAGTACACACAAACATTTACGTAACTAACGCCGTTTCATGTGTCAAAGTGAATAATATTCAACTAAAAAAAATTCAT
>NC_087212.1:1293399-1303399 GCF_015104395.2 Macrobrachium nipponense
AGAGAGAGAGAGACGCCGAGAGAGAGAGAGATGAGAGAGAGAGAGAGCATTGATATCAGACAAAAATATCAAATTATAAACAAATAAATAAATAGAGAGAGAGAGAGAGAGAGAGAGAGAGAGCAGTCATCTCACATACGAAAGCAGTAATAAAAAGAGATCAAGATAATATAAAGTGAGAGAGAGAGAGCAGTCATATTGGATACGAAAGCAGTAACACAGAGAGAAAGATATCAAACCTATATAGCTCAAAGAATATCTCAAATTAATAGAGTCACATCAAAAACCATTGACAGAATCCCACTCAGAACGTTTGATAGAATTCATACAATTACACTGATAGCGGTTTGGTAGAATTCCACTAAAAAACGTTTCGGTAGAATTATTATAATTTCATTCAAAACGTCAAGACAGAATTCCATTACAAGCACTTCCTCAAACCCGCGGTTCCTCCCGAAAGCTACACAGTTACCCCAGTCATAAATATCCGCTTCCCGGCGCCCCAAATTTTCCCAGAAGCCGAAGGCAGAAATTTACGAACTTGCCCTCCCAGGCAATACACTCAACTCCAGCTTTGCCTGTGGAAAGCACTCTAATGCCGAAATATTTATTGCAAAGGACTCAAGTCCACCCTTCTCCTCCTTCCCCACCCAGAAAGATCTTCCACTTGGAATGTTTTCTGACATTAAATCCTGACACTCTATCTCCATTCGTTCGCCGCGACTTATGGGATTGGACGCACTCACAATTACGCACACATCTCGGATTGCCTGTCTGGCCTATATTTTGGGTCATTTTACAAAGTCTTCCCATGCTAAATTTATGTATGAGCGCTGAGATATGTAAAAAAAAAAAAAAAAAAAAAAAAAAAGTACTTCTAATATCATCACCACCACTAACAACTTCAAAAACTACAAGAACAACAACAACAACAAGAACAACAACAACAATAATAATAATAATAACAATAACACACATATATAGCGTATATATATATATATATATATATATATATATATATATGTATATATATATATATATATATATATATATATATATATATATATTATGCTTACGAGTTTAAAAACCCTAAACATTCCACAAGGAGAATTAATGTGAAAGCAAATAATAAAACTTGAAAAATGAGTATATACAAAGTTGAAGCATATGCGGTATTACGTGTTAAAAAAAAATAAATAAATAGATAAACGCAAAACATTCATGGCCGTAAGATATGAGTAAACTGTAAGTGAAACCCCTCCATCTAGAAATACATTAAGCGCCATTAGCATTAATTTGCAATTAGTTCCCCTTCCAAAGTGTGGAAAACGTCTTTGCATCGCCCTCCCAAACCTATTATTATTATCCACCATTAGTGTACCGATAGATAACTGCCAAGCTCAAGAAACGAGTGTTTGTTGGTACTGAAAAACAGAATAATAAATATAAAGGCTAACGTTCTTATATGAATATCAATAAATACAAAAACAACACGATTAGGAAAAAACATCAGTTACTAGATATACGGTAGTCTCACGCCGCATTTCAATACACTTACTGGAGAGATCTCAATTGGAGAAAAGTAATTATCTTAACGCAAGTTTCGCATAGTTGTTAGAACACTTCTTCGAGTTGACGCCTAATTTTGTCAATCAAATTCCATTCTTTCCACACGACTGAGCCATCTCAGAACACTCCGATTCATCTGTTTACTTATGTTAATCCTATCCCGTCATCACCTACTATTCAGGTCTACAGTGTCCACTTATGTCTTTCATTTGCATTCAGCATACAAACTTCACTTCCATAGAGGAAATACGGCTTAACAACCCCTTCATGTAATCCCACCTTGGGTTTCATATATACAAGGTTTCCTCCCAATCTTCTGCGCATATCCTGCTACCTTCTTTTCTTAGCTTATCTCTGCTCTCACTACCACTACTCAGTACTATGTTGCGTGTATTAATTAGAAATATTTACACACAGATACCTTAGTAAATTCGGCGCCTCCAACCTTCCACCACTCAAGAAGGCATTCACTGCTCCATTTTCTAGTTCACAATTAACATTATTCTTGCTGACATTACCTTTTTAACTTTCTTTAATTGAAAACATTTTCAGGCCTTCTCTAGTCTTCGCAGTTTCTCTTTATTACCACCAGTCAGTATTGCATCATTTAAAAACATTAGCCACCGGACACTTTATTTAAGACTCGGTCGTCTCTTCGAGAGCTAATATTGTTAATAATTTTAATTGAGTATTCAAGCATACAGTATATATGAATATATGTTCATGAGGTCAAGTAAATAATTACAACAACAATATTCTGATAAATATTCCTGTGAAAATATACAGATATACAGGGTTAAGAAGCTAGGAATTCTATTGAATATACATGCACTTAGGATATTAACGTGTACGATGCTAAGCGAAATAAAAATTCCTTTCGATAATTTTCCTCCACTACAAAATGAATCATCACAAAGGAATGCTGTCTGTTTTTATAGAAAAATGTCATACTACATATCTTTCATGACACTGGAATTTAAAAGCTTAATTCAATAATACATTTCGCAATATACTTGAAGACCATCAATTAATTCACTCTTGCTTTTAAATTATGCATGGAAAACTGCATCAGTAATTCCGTCTGAGAATTACGTATCCCTCTGAATAATTCCTTATTCATATTTCAATGTTTGGATTTCTTCTCGTTGCAGACTTTTTTCAGGAGGATACCATACCCTCAGATCGCTGAATTAGATACTGCAATACGGACGACATTTAATCACTACAGTTGTGCATTTTTTAAAAAGTAAATTGGGTCTTTATTTGAAATACAGCGAAGTGTAATGTACATTAGGCCTGACAATCAAATCAGATATGTAATTTTCAACATTAAATTGTATCTATATTTTAAATACAGCAATGAACATTAAACAGTTTTGGTACTTGTCTTGAACTACCACCAATCACTTCATTTCAACTAGGAATTATTAGCGGACTTTGATGAATTTCTTCCATATCACGCAGGAATTACACGTCATATATTAACAAGTATATAATATATATACACTATATATAAAATTTACATAGTACATAATGATATATATAATTTGTGTATTTGATTGGTTAGGCTAATACTAAAAATCATACTAAGCCCACTGAAATATAAAAATAAATACACACATTTTTCCGGTATATCTGTATGACAGTCTCATCTGAGATGAACTGTCTTCCCAACGACTGCCGCGCCGTCATTACGATTCCAGCCGAGCGTCCCAGACATAATTATCCATCCTATGCATATGCCTCATCGTATGCAAATAAAATCTCGTTGATACGAGTGCCAGCAAACCCCCTTTGAGCACCGCGTTACGTCATAATTCAATCAGCCTTTTAGTAATAGCGCAGTCATTTGACATTATGTGGCTGGTTGGTTGGTTAGAGAGATAGAGAGAGAGAGAGAGAGAGAGAGAGAGAGAGAGAGAGAGAGAGATTCTCAAGGGTTTTATGATACATACAAATGAAATTAACAAGAGAGAGAGAGAGAGATGAGAGAAGAGAGAGAGAGAGAGAGAGAGAGAGAGAGAGAGAGAGAGAGAAGCCAATTACGTAATAGTCTGGGGATGGCTCATAGCTTCACAATATGTCAGAGAGACAGAGATGGCAGACGATGCTTATTCGACTGTCTTAGAATCGATGTCTAATCAAGGGTGAATGGTCGACTCAAGTAAAAACGCTGATTACGAGAATTTAGAATTCCTGTTTCTGTGTTTTGTATATATATGATATATATATATGATATATATATATATATATACTATATATATATATATCATATATATATTATATATATAGATATATATATATATGTAATATATATATATATATACTATATTATATATATATATATAGTATATATGTATATATGTATGTATATATATAAATAATATATATATAATAATATATATATAATATATATATATATATATATAGTATATATATATATATATATATATATATTCATTTATACATAAACAATACTTGTTTTGTAATAAGTTGTTTTTCAAAACAGATTTTCTTGTAGTGTATATGACAGGCACGATTAACAGGATCATATTCTTTTTTTTAAATAGACACGGAGTTTTTCATTGCCTTAAAAATGTGACTCGAAAATGAAAACGGTAAAATTTTTCATAGATTTTGTTATTAACGCGATTTAATTGCAAATTTCAAAGCTTGCAATAAACGAAATGTTACAATGTTTGCGAAGGATTGCTTGGTAATATCTGATCTTGTTTGTCCTGTGCAATTTTTGCGAGATTATTGAGGATAATAATAATAATAATAATAATAATAATAATAATAATAATAATAATAATAATAATATAATAATTATAATATCTCTGCAACCACGAAGTAACTAATGATGCGTTTATTTATTTATTTATTTTTTTTGTACAATTACTAACGATTTTAATTACAAAGTTTAACTTATACAGTACAAATCTGCACTTACAGTGTTAAGATTACCGACAAATATATATAAATATGTATATATACATACATACCTACAAATATATACATATATACACATGGCATCAACTTTAATCAAAACAAAATCAAGGATTTACACACCAAACTCCGACTACTGCAAGCAAGAGACGACAGACAACGTACCGAAAGGATAATTTGAAAGCAAACGCAACCTTTCTCTCTCTCTCTCTCTCTCTCTCTCTCTCTCTCTCTCTCTCTCTCTCTCTCTCTCTCTCTCTCAAGTTCTTATTCGATTCGCCTTCAATCCAGGATACCGAGTTTACTCTACAATTACCTGAGATCGGATGATGATGCTCAAGAGTAAATAACGCATCTGGGAGTCCAGATTATCGCGAGAGATCGCTCTCGGGACAAACATTCCTCAGTTATTGACACAAATAAGGAGGAGGAGGAGGAGGAGGAGGAGGAGGAGGAGGAGGAGGAGGAGGAGGAGGAGGAGGAGGAGGAGGAGGAGGAGGAAGGGAGAAAGTAGGAGGAGGAAGAGGTGGTGGTGGTAGGAAGAGAGACGAGGTGGAGGAGGAGGAGGAGGAGGAGGAATAAATCTGCTTTCGTTGGGGTACGAAGGGGATCAAGTGAATTCTCAGAATTTCGATCGACGTGAAGAGCCGGTTCTTGGAGTGTCGACTCAACTGGAGTAAAATCTGACTGCCTGAAGGTGGCTGTGACTTTAACGGCAACTATCAAGAAAACCATTGTGAATGAGGTAACCGTAACTAAACAGTCATTACAGGCGTGCTTTCATTTTTGATAATATCCTGTTCCATCGAAGGGCCATCACACACTAATTACGAGCGTGCCTCATTTTTTTTTTTTTATATCCTAATCCATCAAAGGTTCATGTATCCCAGTACATGCTTTTTTTCCTTTAGATAAAACTTAATACACTTATTTTTTAAAGTTTGTTATAGGAATAAGATAGCCAGATAACCTAAGGTAACGCAACAGCATTTTTTTTTTTTTTTTTTTTGCTCTATCACAGTCCTCCAATTCGACTGGGTGGTATTTATAGAGTGGGGTTCCGGGTTGCATCCTGCCTCCTTAGGAGTCCATCACTTTTCTTACTATGTGCGCCGTTTCTAGCATCACACTCTTCTGCATGAGTCCTGGAGCTGCTTCAGCCTCTAGTTTTTTCTAGCTTCCTTTTCAGGGATCTTGGGATCGTGCCTAGTGCTCCTATGATTATGGGTACGATTTCCACTGGCATATCCCATATCCTTCTTATTTCTATTTTTCAGATCTTTGATACTTATCCATTTTTTCCCTCTCTTTCTCTTCAACTCTGGTGTCCCATGGTATCGCGACATTAATGAGTGATACTTTCTTCTTGACTTTGTCAATCAACGTCACGTTTGGTCTATTTGCACTATCACCCTATCCGTCCTGATACCATAGTCCCAGAGGATCTTTGCTTGATCGTTTTCTATCACTCCTTCAGGTTGGTGCTCGTACCACTTATTTACTGCAAGGTAGCTGATGTTTCTTGCACAGGCTCCAGTGGAGGGCTTTTGCCACTGAATCATGCCTCTTTTTGTACTGGTTCTGTACAAGTGCCGGGCATTCGCTTGCTATGTGGTTTATGGTCTCATTTTTCGTATTGCACTTCCTACATATGGGAAAGATGTTATTTCCGTCTATCGTTCTTTGAACATATCTGGTTCTTAGGGCCTGATCTTGTGCCGCTGTTATCATTCCTTCAGTTTCCTTCTTGAGCTCTCCCCTCTGTAGCCATTGCCATGTGTCATCGCTGGCTAGTTCTTTAGTCTGTCTCATGTTTTGTCCGTGCATTGGTTTGTTGTGCCAGTCCTCTGTTCTGTTTGTCATTCTCCTCGGTCTGATATTTTCTTGGTCTTCATCTACTTTTATTAGTTCTTCTTCCCATGCACTCTTGAGCCACTCGTCTTCACTGGTTTTCAGATATTGCCCCAGTGCTCTGTTCTCGATGTTGACGCAGTCCTCTATGCTTAGTAGTCCTCTCCTTCCTTCCTTTCGTGTTATGTATAGTCTGTTCGTATTTGCTCTTGGGTGTAGTGCTTTGTGTATTGTCATATGTTTCCTGGTTTCTTGATCTATGCTGCGGAGTTCTGCCTTCGTCCATTCCACTATTCCTGCGCTGTATCTGATTACTGGCACTGCCCACGTGTTTATGGCTTTATCATATTTCCGCTGTTGAGTTTTGACTTGAGTATCGCCTTGAGTCTCTGCATATATTCTTTCCTGATCGTGTCCTTCATCTCTTGGTGTTTTATATCCCCTCCTTCCATATTCCCAGGTATTTGTATCCTGTCTCACCTATGTGTTTGATGTTGCTCCTATCTGGTAGCTTTATCCCTTCAGTTCTCGTTACTTTGCCTTTTTGTATGTTGACTAAGGCGCATTTTTCTATTCCAAACTCCATCCTGATGTCCCCAGATACAATCCTTACAGTCTGGATTAGGGTATCTATTTCCTTGAGCTCTTACCATACAGCTTGATGTCGTCCATGAACAATCAAGATGGTTGATTCTGTTGGCCTCTTTTCTTGAGTTGGTACCCGGCATCCATCTTTTGTAGTACTTTTGTCATGGGAATCATGGCTACTACGAAGAGTAGTGGGGACAATGACTCGCCCTGGAAGATCCCTCTCCTGATATTAACCCCTGCTAGTCGTCTTCCAGAGCTAGTAAGTATTGTATTATTATTATTATTATTATTATTATTATTATTATTATTATTATTATTATTATTATTATTATTCAAATGTTCAAACAAAAATGCAATGCATTACTACCCTAACACTATTCTTCTTGCATTCTCACACATCTTTATGTAGTCATCTATTTATTAATTTATTTTTTCCTTTACAATAAGTGGCATCTCTTTCTGCATTTCTTTTCTCATCTTATTTCTTCAGTGGCCTCTTTGGTGGGCTTGTTCCATATGAACAGGGTTCATCTTCCGAATAACAATAACAATATTATTATTTCAGCAATGTTTTTTAAACAATAACAATATTGTTATCTCAGCAATGTTATTTAAAATAATATTGCTGAACCACAAAAGCGTACAATAAGAGAAATAGAAAAGTTGTCATATGAAGTTAATTCGCTAAAAACAGCCATTCTTTGTAACAGAATAAGTTTGGAAGAGGTCTTCGTCCATAATATAATGATGATAATAATAAAATAAAACATACTACAAATAAATACGTAATTGTGATTGCAATGCCAGCGTCTTGGGATACGCGGTCCACGTCTATATAAGGGCAATTTTCCCCACCACAGTAAATCACAATGATTACTACCGCTACGCGATTGGATTCATATTTTCTTATTAATCTCATCACGAAACGGCAGTTTATATACGGCGCGACCTCCCGTGCAATTTCATAAAGGTCCATCAAATATTTCGTAAGTAAAACGGTTTGTGGGCGTCAAGCTGTAGAACGCACTGCGTATAACAATATAACAAGTCACCCTCCCTCCCCCACCCGCCGCTTCTATGTCCGATAATTGAATGAAATAATTATAGGAACAAATTGTAGAACAATTAACTCGATGGCAATCATTCTTCATCATTACGAGGCCTCATTAGTCCTTCGGGGAGAAGACGGGCTCGCATCCCCACTCCCCCTTGTTTTGGGGGGATAACCACAACATGGCCGAAATGACGGTTTTATGTATCTAACGTCTTACTGTCTGGGAACTAAAATGGAGTGTTTAATTCTCCTTTCCTACATAAATAGAATACAGAGGAATATAGAATTTAGGCAAAGGCCGAGCGCTGGAACCTACGAGGTCATTCGTCGTTGAAATGGAAATTGACAGAACAAAGGTTCGAAAGGTGTAACAGGAAGATAACCTCGTAGTGGCAATAGAATCAATTGCTAGGAGAGGGTTGATGAAAGTATGATGGAAGAAAGGGAATATAAACGGCGGTACAGTAAAAGGAATGAAAGGGGTTGAAGCAAAGAACCTTTAGTAATACCTCTACAGTGCAAAAATGGCCTCAAAAAGTATTCAGTATTCTATCATATTAAGCACAACAACCAAATATTTTTTTTGTGGGAGATGGTCACCACTACAGACCATGGCCCCATACCTAGGAAATATACAAACGATCCTGAATTTGTTATTCACTCTTGTGATGATAGAAAGCTTCGAATTTAAAATGCAAACTTGCCCCTTATAGGAAAGGGTTGTTCCTGTAACCAACTGCATATCCTTCACGCTTGATGTCGAGGTTGACAGGACCCTGTGTCAAAGTTTGACTCCCCTAAACTCTCACTCTAGGAAATTTGGAAGAGAGAGAGAGAGAGAGAGAGAGAGAGAGAGTGTACATGAACTCATAACCAATACCACAAGCCATTCAAACTCGAGTATGCAACAATATATAACATTATGATATGTGGACGAATACGTCAAGAGAATTAGAAAAAACAAGGATTTCGCATTAAAATACATTGCATTTTCATTAAAATACATTAATGTACATTAAAATTACGTTAAGTAAAGAATGAAAGAACATTGATATACCTTGAAATTACATTATATTACATTACAATTACATTAAATTTAAAAAATTAAATACTAGCTTGGAGCATAAAGCACAAACCCTACGCCTACAACACCTCAAGGGGAAGGAATTAGTCTACAATTAAGCCATAATATACAGGCTAATATATAGACTAATTAGTCTAGAATTAACCATAATGTACAGGCTAATAGATTGACTAATTAGTCAAGAATTACTTCATTATACAAGAGAGCAAATTGACGTGGGTAAAAGCATCTCGAAGGACGAGGCTCCTTCAAAAAAACCTCAATGATTAAATGGACCGGTGGCCTCGCTGAAAGGCGCGAGGTCTCGGGGAGGTGGAAGAAATAGGAAAGAGAGGTGAATGAAAGGAGGAATCGTTGGAAACCTGAAATTGAAAGAAGGTACATTTCCTAAGGACGTCATTGGAGGCCACTGAAAGATGAGGAACTGATGAAATGACGAGGGAGATGAGATGAAATGTTAGATTTAATAATTTACTTACATTTACATCTTTTTCATTTATTAAATTGTTAATTTATTTTTCTCTCCTAATAACCGATCTCTTCTTTCTGTATTTCCCATTATCGTTTGTTACTTCCACATTCTTTGGAAGCTTGAATTTTGACCTCATTGCCCCTTTATGCTTGTTCCAAACGAAAAGGGGTTTATCTTCTGATTAATAATAATGATAATAATAATGGAGAAACATATGCACAGTTATGTAAATGTACATATATTTAAATTTAAAACTTTAAGGATAGCTTTCGGGAATCTGTTCGGTTTCCTTTATCAAGGGGAACCGAACAGATTCCCGAAAGCATCCTTAAAGTTTTAAATCTAAATATATGTACATTTACATAACTGTGCATTTGTTTCTCCATTCGAAGACTCGTGCTACTATGAGGATTTGTTTACAAATAATAAT
>NC_087212.1:1308399-1313399 GCF_015104395.2 Macrobrachium nipponense
GACAGAAAGAACAGAGGACTGGCACAACAAACCAATGCACGGACAATACATGGGACAGACTAAAGAACTAGCCAGCGATGACAATTGGCAATGGCTACAGAGGGGAGAGCTAAAGAAGGAAACTGAAGGATGATAAACAGCGGCACAAGATCAGGCCCTAAGAACCAGATATGTTCAAAGTATGATAGACGGAAATAACATCTCTCCCATATGTAGGAAGTGCAATACGAAAATGAAACCATAAACCACATAGCAAGCGAATGCCCGGCACTTGCACAGAACCAGTACAAAAAGAGGCATGATTCAGTGGCAAAAGCCCTCCACTGGAGCCTGTGCAAGAAACATCAGCTACCTTGCCAGTAACTAAGTTGGTATCGAGCACCAACCTGAAGGAGTGATAGAAAACGATCAGGCAAAGATCCTCTGGGACTATCGTATCAGAACAAATAGGGTGATACGTGCAAACAGACCAGACGTGACGTTGATTGACAAAGTCAAGAAGAAAGTATCACTCATTGATGTCGCAATACCATGGGACACCAGAGAGTTGAAGAGAAAGAGGGAGGGAAAAAATGGATAAGTATCAAGATCTGAAAATAGAAATAAGAAGGATATGGGATATGCCAGTGGAAATCGTACCCATAATCATAGGAGCACTAGGCACGATCCCAAGATCCCTGAAAAGGAATCTAGAAAAACTAGAGGCTGAAGTAGCTCCAGGACTCATGCAGAAGAGTGTGATCCTAGGAAAGAAACGGCACACATAGTAAGAAAAGTGATGGACTCCTAAGGAGGCAGGATGTAACCCGGAAACCCCACACTATAAATACCACCCAGTCGAATTGGAGGACTGTGATAGAGCAAAAAAAAATAATAATTTAATGGCGATATCCGCTTGAATAGGAGGCCCGTGTTTCATCATTGTATATAATTAGAAAAAATTAATATATAAATAAAAATAAATATTAATAAAACAGCTAAATCTAATCCGTAGCTAATTTGCAAACAAATTAAATCGAAATAAAAAAAAACAAAAAAATAATAATACGGAACAATATCTCATTTCATCCGGCTCAAAGAAAAAAAAAAAAACATGGGGAGACTTCGCTAATCACTTCTAATTAAAATGGATTGAATTTTGCTGTCCATTTCCCGCGGGGTGTGACAGATGACGGACCTGCACAAAAAATAGGGAAAGAAGTAGCGTTGCAAACAGGGAGAGAGAGAGAGAGGAGAGAGAGAGAGGAGAGAGAGTAGAGAGAGAGAGAGAGAGAGAGAATTGATTATCTCCCCCTCTCGTACACTTGTACGTATATTTATATGTTTACGTGCGTGTATAATATATATAGATATATATATATATATATATATATATATATATATATATATATATATATATATATAAAGTAATTGTATTATTTTGTGTGTGCATTTCTTTTTTTGTTTAATTAAATAATAAATACCAAAATTGTAGCCTCTTGACATCAAATTTTTAAAATAAAATACTGTATTTGAATTAATATTCGAAATAATTATTATTATATCATGAAATCTCTCACAAAAACACATCACGCAAAGCAAAAATAAGGAAGAATTAAGCCTAAGAGAACAACTACCTGGATAGTTGCCTAGGCCTATTTCGACACCCCCCCCCCCCCTCCCCATCCCTCCAACTAACTGACGACGCTAAGCGCATCCCATTTACTTTATTGTTTTGTAGAGTTTTTGTAGAGCTGGCTAAGTAACTAATACAGTTTTATTGTTTTGTAGAGCTTGCTCTGTAAATTATGTAGTTTTCTTTTGTAGAGCTGGCTCTGTAACTTACGTAGTTTATTGTTTTATAGAGTTGGCTCTGTAATCTGTGTATTTTTTTTTCTTTTTTGGTAGAGCTGGAAATGGGGAACGATTGACTGAAATTTAAATAGTTTTTATAAAAAAGAGAAACTAATATCGTCCCTTGCAGAGAGAGAGAGAGAGAGAGAGAGAGAGAGAGAGAGAGAGAGAGAGAGAGAGAGAGATTATAATTTATGGTCCCACCCCAGTGAGTTGGTATTACCTCCTTGAGGTACTCCAGTTTTGATGTTATACTTTTGACGGAGCAATGACTTTTAATATTCTCTCTCTCTCTCTCTCTCTCTCTCTCTCTCTCTCTCTCTCTCTCTCCACCTTAGATGCAACCCACAACAGTCGACTTCTAATTAGATACATAATACGCTGCTTGGGTCAACAGAGAGAGAGAGAGAGAGAGAGAGAGAGAGACTGGATTTGATTTATAAATGTTTGGTCTAATGGCCGGGCACTAGAACCGTTAGGTTATTCAGTACCACAAATCCGATCAAATCCCTCTCTCTCTCTCTCTCTCTCTCTCTCTCTCTCTCTCTCTCTCTCTCTCTCTCCTATAAAGCCACATTGCAAAGAAGAGCACTGTGTCCCACTGTGAAACCCAGCCCGACCTAAAACGAGTATTACTTCAAAGGTCCCCCGACCCGTCAAGGATATCAGTGACCGATACCTTGTCAAGCCTAATTGTTGGCGACAAGCGGCAGTTTCTTGCACGAACGGAGGAGAAAACCTGAACACGAACAAACAAACAAACGCACAAACACGTGTCGATTTGACTTACACAATAGCTATACGAACGTCTATCGGATAAACAACTTCTCAGTGAATGATTATCAGAAAACCAGATGAATTTGACACTCGAATTCTTGAAATTTGAGAATAAACAACTCCTCGGTGAATGAATGATCAGAAAACAAGTGAAATTTGACACTCGAATTCTTGAAATTTGCGAACTAACACAGCTCTACGCTATACTATAAAGTGTCATAAACCTTTCGATAACTTGTAGCCCACACATCACAAACAGGTTGGATACAAGTCGTTGACTTATCGGCAGCCCTTATCCTGTAATCCATCCTTTTATCCAGCGTGTCAACGATTCGCTCTCCACTTTGTGATAAGAATGCAATGAGTGCACGTATTCTCATAATGTCATAATTTAACTTATTGAAGAGAAGGTAATACTTCTATCAATTCAACAAATCTCCAGACTATTCTGAATTTGCCTTTTGTTCTTTTGAAGTACAGCAAGACTTTCCTTGGACACATTCATCAAAAACGTATGAATTCTAGTGAATGCCTATATACGAGTAAGACAGATCATTAAAGTATCTTTAACCTTCAAAGTATTACGACATAATGATTTATTATCGATCACATTTCATCAAAAAGGTTCACGTCTTTTATTGCCATTTATTTGCTAAGAATTATATACTTCAAAAGCTCATTGCTAAAAGGGAACTAAAAAGTATTCTACTTAAGAATAATGCAATACACTTAATTGCCAACGGGGAACTAAAAACTATTCTACTTAATACGGCAATACACGTAATTGCCAACAGGGATTTAAGAAGTATTCTACTTAAGAAAAACTCAGTACACTGAATGTCCAGAAAACCATTAACCTAAGTTACGCAAACACAAACACAGCACATTAAGAACATGACAGTGAGTCACGTCTCACAAAAGCTGAAATATCATCTGTCGAATATTGAAATCGTATCATGACCACCATCACGCGAGCCTTGGAAACTGACACAAGGACCACCCCCAAACCTCCCCCACAAAAAATAAATAAATAAATAAATTGGTTAAGACAATACCTACAACAAATTTCCTTCTATGTTCTTAGGAAATTTATTATAACATTTACTTGCAGGCGAGAAAAAGATCTATTATTATTATTGTTATTATTATCATTATTATTATTATTATCGTTGTTGTTGTTACTGAAAGCAAAATACAATAATGATAGTCCTGATGCCCAATCTTCACAGATGAATTTCTAACCACAACTATTGCTGGTTTAAATAGATTAAAAATAAACATAAGTATTCGCGAAATAAATACTAAAAAATCTTTAAAACTATTGCAAATCTATAAAAAAAAAAAAAGGATATTGCCTCTAGCACCTCCCACAATGCACTAGACAATAAAGCAGTTGGTCGTGAAAGATTTGCTTGGAAATATAACAATAAATCAAATAAAGAAAAATTCGGATTACTCGTCCGGGAACGCAATCAGAGATATACAAAGCCGTCCTAATTTGCGGTCGGTACGACCACTTTCCGACCACCGAGACGGGAAAAAAAAGAAAAAAAAAACTCGACCACAAGAATCTCTATATATGCCTCGTCAACAGTTTCCTAAGGCGGACTGGCCATGAATTATTATTATTATATTCCTCGTCATCTGACTGGAGAGATAAAACACCTTCAGATGTCGTGTACGTGATTAAATTACATTCATGTACGTGAAAACAATTAATTAATTAAATATACATGATTACATTTACTTACGTGAACACAAAATGAATTAAATATAATCACATTCACCTACATGAAAACAATATGAATTACTTATACATAATTACATTTACTTACGTGAACACGAAATAAATTTAATCACATTCCCTACGTGAAAATAAAATGAACTAAATATACATAATTACATTTACTTACGTGAACACGAAATGGATTAAATATAATCACATTCACTTACGTGAAAACAAAATGAATTAAATATACATAATTACATTTACTTACGTGAACACGAAATAAAATAAATTAAATTACATTTACTTACGCGAAAACAAAATAAATTCAATATAACTTAATTACATTTACTGACGCGAAAACAAAATGAATATAAAATTTAAGTCCAAGGCCAAGCGCTGGGACCTACGATGATTAGGGTCATTCAGTGCTGAAAGGGAAATTGAGTTAAAACAAAACAAAAATCTTTAAATTGTAACATGAGGAAAACCGTTCGTAATTCTCACAATTTCAACTCCTCCCCCTGAGTTCTTGGTTTGATGACGTTCCATCGACCACCAGCAGTTTTAATCAACCTTTCATATCCCTTATCTTGCATCTCTGAATTCATTCGACCGTTCCCGTCCGCAAAGCTTTAATCTCTCTCTCTCTCTCTCTCTCCTT
>NC_087212.1:1317897-1332897 GCF_015104395.2 Macrobrachium nipponense
GTATCAACAGAACATGATAAAACTGAAAGACCAAAGGTTACTGGAAGGCCTCTCTTAGAAAAAAAATATCAGCTTCAATAGATCAGGAAATACTGAGTCAATATTTTATGAATTTATGGAAAATTGTAAAGTCTCATATACATAAAATTTGCATTTTACTTCATAAACAGAGAGAGAGAGAGAGAGAGAGAGAGAGAGAGAGAGAGACGAGGAGAGAGAGAGAGAGGTAAAAATTAGGGAGATGGATGAAACAGAAAGCCAACTTTTCAATTTTAATCCGTGAACCCGATTCTGTGAGAGAGAGAGAGAGAGAGAGAGAGAGAGAGAGAGAGAATCGGACGCCCAATGCACAGGACACCCAGACCTAAGCCAACGACATGAAATAAGAGCCCGAATCTCACTCGGGGTCATAAATTCGACCCTGGGTCAGTCGGGGATGAAAATCACATTCCTTTTCCGCCAAAGTGGAATCCTACTTCCTGTCTGGCACCTTCGTCATTTTCGTTCAGTTCGTACAAAGTTACAGTTTCGAATCATATTCGTAAATATTCATCTCGTTTGGTACCTGTTTATGACTTGGCACTTTTACGTTAGAAGCAAAAAACAAATAATGGTTGCATTTAATAAGAATAAAATCAATTGAAGTTCGTAAAGACTGTAAAACATATCAGCAAAAAATACTACGTTTGCAATTAATAAAAACGAAATCAACTTGTGTTTGTAACAAGTTTTAAACTTATTAGCAATAAAAAAAGTCTGCATCTAATGAAAAATAAAATCAACTAGTGCTTGTAACGAAACTGCAAAATATATAAATAAGAAAGAATGTTTGCTTTTAATAAAAATAAAATCAACTGATGTTTGTAACGAAATTGTAAAACATAAGAATAAAGATAATGTTTGCATGCAGCAAAAATAATATAAACAGGTGTTTGTAACAAAATTCTTAAAATATATGAGAAGCAAAACAATAATGCTTGGATTTAATCATCATAAAATCAACTGATGTTTGTAACGAAACTCAAAACATGTGAGGCATCAAAATAATGTTTACATTAAATAGAAAAAATATAGAGGACTTTATAAAGA
Source organism: Macrobrachium nipponense (assembly GCF_015104395.2). Taxonomy (NCBI): domain Eukaryota; kingdom Metazoa; phylum Arthropoda; class Malacostraca; order Decapoda; family Palaemonidae; genus Macrobrachium; species Macrobrachium nipponense. Next base: position 1,318,987 of record NC_087212.1, read on the forward strand.
AATTGTAAAACGCACTATAAGCAGAAATATAAGGTTTCCAAGCAATAAAAATGATATCAACTAGTGCTCGTAGCTAAATCATACATAAATCCACAAAATCGAACAATATTTTTCGTGGATCAAGCCCTGAAGGCACTTTTCCTTAACCCAGAGGAAAATTGGAAGACACCAACTATCTACTGTAATTACATCGACTATCCAAGACAAAACTACTGCACCACACCCAACCGGAAATCGTACAAGCACATTTCAACGCCAACAGAGAAATTGCACTGAACAAGCTTTCGGAAATGGCAGAAACGTCAGAATACACACGTGTACCCACCAACTCCAGAGGAACACTGAGTCACACATACATACATACAGACAGACCGACAGACAGACCGCCCAGGGGAGCACTCGATCTTCAATAGCATAAGAGGTCATATGACACTGCATTACTCCCAGTGCCATCTTAGTTTCAGGCGAGAATTCCCAGTCCCGGGATGCGATACGTGTCTGCGGAACAGGGGTCATGTGTTTGGGTCATATGTCTCTTGTCCTCCGGGTAAAATGGGTCGCGCTGACTTGTGTACCTTGGAATGGCATCATCTGGAGACGTGAAGACATTCGCCATGCTAAGGAAATCATACACTTAAATGGGGGTAAATACTGAGATATGTAATCTCAGTAATGTTAATGATGTTATTTCGTGCCATGGAGTATGAACGGTGTCAAAATCGATTACATTTAAATAAACGTACAAACAAGTAATCACAAACGCCTACACACAATAAATACATACATACATACATACATATATACATACATACATACATACATATATGTGTGTGTGTGTGGCGTGTTGTGTGTGTGTGTGTGTGTGACAGTTTTAAATTCACAAACATTCTAAGCTCCAAAAGGTGTCGTTTAATATCCAGTCGCGCTATTATTCGAAAATAGCACCGACATTGAATTGTGATATATAAATATATATATATATATATATATATATATATATATATATATATATATATATATATATACTATATATATATTATATATATATATACACATAACATACATACTTCACAGCCAAGAGTAAAACGCATTAACAGCTAAAACTGGAAACTCTCTGTTTTTACTGAGAAACTTCGGTTGCTAACAGAACATAACGACGGAGCAATATAAACTTTACGACTTACGTTAAAATTGTACCTAAAAAGACTTCAATTGCTGTTCCAATGACGTCATCGGCTTCGCCGTGAGGAGTCTCTCTCTCTCTCTCTCTCTCTCTCTCTCTCTCTCTCTCTCTCTCTCTCTCTCTCTCTCTCTCTCTCTATCTAAACATTAACGTATTACCAATCTCAATAACATTAAAGTTTTTATAGCGCTAAGATGGAAGTAGCAATAAGCACGGGCACTTTCTGCAAACGGATATATCAATCATTCCTCCTCCTCCTCCTCCTCCTCCTCCTCCTCCTCCTCCTCCTCTCCCTCCTCCTCCCCCAGGAAAGAAAGTTATGAAAGGCGATCAAACGCGACCAACATAATAATATTCCTAATAATATGTCCTCTTCCCCCCAAAAGAAGACGACCTATTATCATCTGGCCTCCAATTCCCAATACCCCTGAAGGCAGGAACTTTCGCAGACAAACAAGGAATAAAAAAAAAAGAAATGTATATATTTTTACATATTTATATAACCTCAGACTCCCTAAATCCCCGAGAGGAAACTTTCTTAAGAATTCGAAAGTATGTTTTCCTAAACATTCGTACGCAGTTGTTGACATGGAATGGTAATGTTCTGGGAGTTTTACTCTCTCTCTCTCTCTCTCTCTCTCTCTCTCTCGTCTCTCTCGTCTCTCTCTCTCTCTCTCTCTCTCTCTTCGATCATACAATTTTTTGGCTCTCTCATTCTTTCTCTCACTGAAACTATAACAGTAATTGGTTCTCTCTCTCTCTCATCTCTCTCTCTCTCTCTCTCTCTCTCTCTCTCTCTTGATCATTCAATTTTTTGGCTCTCTCATTCTTTCTCTCACTGAAATCTCTCTCTCTCTCTCTCTCTCTCTCTCTCTCTCTCTCTCTCTCTCTCTCTCTCGATACACGGCGGAAGCGAGAGAAACTTCATTGTTCCTCAGCTCCTGGACATTCTCTCTCTCTCTCTCTCTCTCTCTCTCTCTCTCTCTCTCTCTCTCTTCTGGAAGAGGTGCGGACCTGTCACCATCTTAGGCATCTGCTATCAATAATTTTCTTAACTAATATGTTTTCTGTGATCTGTCGACTTCTTCCACGGCCTGGGGCGTAATTAATGATGACTGTCCTGTCCGTCAGGGGTATGTGATATATATATATACTATATATATATCATATATATTATATAGATATATAGATATATATATATATTATAATATATATCATATATAATTCGTATTATATATATATAATTATATATATATTAGTAATATTATATATTATATATATATATAAATATTAATATTATAATTATTCTGTAGCTCGTGTGTTCATTTCATGCAAAAGGCCAATATAGATCCATATAACCTATAGCTAATGCACGTTTCATTACTTCCTATTGCTATGTGATTATCAGTGCAGGGGGGGGGGGGGAGGGGGGAGGGGGAAACTATAAATGAATTTGCCATCTAAATTACTGACGGGGGAAAGGGGGGTTAGGGTGGGGGTGGGGGAGAATATTCCAATTAGGCTTTCAGTGTGATAATTGACTTCCTCTGCCAATATTCTAAAAATTTAAAAAAAAATTAAAAAGACTTTACTGAACAATGATGACGTCACCTCTGGGTATACAGACACGTGTATACACGTGCATACACTCACGTCAAGAACGGGTGGAATTCTATGCACCTGCGGACTGAAACATCTGCTTTAAAACGTACCTAACCTCTGTGCAACAAGTGCGTCCATAAATCTCTATATTAAATTGCAAAAAAAAAAAAATAGTTAATAAAATATCACATAAAAAGACCAACCTTCGACGCAAAATAACAACTGTTCAATAACACACTTTTAATCCTTTTTTTTAATAGGTGTCATAAACGCGATGACGCCCGACTGGCTATGAATTATGAAGACAATGTATTCATGAATGAACCGTCCTCCATTTAAAAAATTTGTTTACATATGGGACGCTTCCCTTCGAGCCCGTTAAATGACTTAGTGAATCTATTACAGCCAGTCGGTGTAATCATATTATTTCTACATTTATAGTTTAGGATCGGACGGCCAGACGGCGCTCTTGCGCGCGCTCGTGCTCTGACAAACAAATGAGCGCTCCTAAGGACATTTTTTTTTAATTGCTGAGGTAAGATGCAACGCGTAATACCCTAGAACAATTTCTCCCTGTATTTCAGTAATTTACGTACATTTTTACCTATATATTGTTAAATTTGTTAATTTTTCCCCTTTTTTTTAATAAGTGATTTCTTTCCGTATCTCCTCTTACCTTCTGTTACTTCTTTCAAATGATCATTGTAATATTCTTAGGAAGTTTGAATTTCAGTGTTCCCCTGTGGTGGCCTTGTTCCAAGTGAACAGGTTTCGTCTTCTGAATAATAATGATAATAGTAAATTCCGAAAGAAACAATAAACGTAACGTGTTTTCGCTCACGGCGAGCGGTTACTGAACGCAGCCATGCGCAAATGGCTCCGAATCGCATTTTAACCATTGACATCAACGGAGGGTTAATGAGCCAGTATTCAGGTCGAGAGACCTTTGAAAAGAAATCACATTAATATGATTAATGACATGGCGGCGATATGCGACTCGTGACGGGGGAGGTTACGATATGACCCGACATGACCCAGATAACCGAACGAGTATCAACTCTTTTTAACACGAGGTACAAAACAGCCAGCCAGCCAATGCGCCTTAACTCCAACGGCAAGAAATGACAGAGAGATTATGGTCAAGGGCAAAGGGTCACAATAAGACCTTTGCAAGCGGATCTCGTTCTCGTTCTTTCAGGGCTGCAATGACTAATGGCTTTTAACAAGACGGGGAAAAATGATTCGACGTCAATTTATCAATGCCGAGTAAAATAACATTATTTTTTTTTTAAATAGATGTGTGATATTTTAGGGTATTTTATGTCTATCTTTTATCTACGCGTATGTATTTACTTCTCCAATGTCTTATATATACGTATATATATATATAATATATATATATATATATATATATATATATATATATATATATGCGCCCAAAACATGACGTGTAGGAGTAATAGCATATATATATATATATATATATATATATATAGTAGATATATATATATATATATATTTATATACGCCACACCTAAAAATACACAAAAGATTACAGAAAATAAAGATTTCTGTACTAATGCATCATTAAACGGCGCTTGAGATTGGACAAATAAAAATCAAAATTCGAGATTCGTTTAATAGGAGTCTATTCATCAAACGCTGCTTGCAAGCAAATGTCACGCTGGGCCAATATGGCAGCAATCTACTTTCAAAGCTGCAAATGCAATTATCATTTATAAAGAAAATGAACCTTTCAGCAAGTCGATCATCAAAGGTGTTCGTTGGATTTCCCAGCGTTGAGGGAAACAGCATCGATCGATATTTTGTGTATAAGTTGAAGGGCATCTATAATCACACTTTCCTCGAGGAAAAACCGTCATCTTTCTTTCCTCACAAATGAATATTTTCCATCATAAAATCTTTTCTTCCTTGTAAATGAACCATCATCTTTCTTTCCTCACTGATAAACCCTGGTCTTTATTCTTTCCTCACAAATATGAACCATCGTCTTTCTTTCCTCACTAATAAAACATCATCTTTTCTTCCTCACAAATGAACCATCGTCTTTCTTTCCTCTCTAATAAGCCATCATCTTTCTTTCCTCACAAATAAACCATCACCTTTCTTCCTTTACAAATGTACCGTCGTCTTCCTTTCCTCACGGATTAACCTTCATCTTTCTTAGTTTTCTCTTTCCTCACAAATAAACCATCTTCTTTCTTTCCTCACGAACAACCCCTTATCTTTCCAGTTCTCCCTGTTTCTCTGGACACCCCACCCCACTCCTCCTCCTCCTCCTCCTCCTCCTCCTCCTCCTCATCCTCCTCCGCTTCTTCTTCTTCTTCTTCTCCTCCCTAAACAAAGAAAGCCAGCCTAATAAACCAAACGCCAATAACGTTCTCGGGGAATAAATAACTTCGGAGCCGACAGCCTCGTAAATATTAATTCCGGGACAGTCGGGACTTGATCCCGGAACGGGCTGGAATTTGCATCGACGATTGGAAAATCACCGAGGACGGATCTGCAACGAATTGCAAATGATAATGACGGCGGGAAATACGTTCGAATTATCAAAGGGAGGAGGAGGAGGAGGAGGAGGAGGAGGAGGAGGAAGGAGGAAATATATCTGAATTATCAAAGAGGAAGAGGTGGAAGTGTGGGGGGGGAAGAGGAGGAGAGAAATACGTCTGAATTACAAGAAGAGGAGGAGGGAAATACATCTGAATCGTCTATGGGAGAAGGAGGAGGAGGTGGAGGAGGAGGATGTAAATGTTTCTGAATTATCAAAGGGAAGAGGGTGGAAGGGGGGACGAGGAGGAGAGGGAAATATCGTTCTGGAATTATCAAGGGGACGGGAAAAGGATGGATAGAGGAAGAAGTACGTCTGAATTATCAAGGGGAGGAGGAGGAGGAGGAGGAGGGAAATACGTCTGAATTGTCAAAGGGAAGAGGGTGGAAGGGGGGACGAGGAGGAGGGGGGAAATATGTCTGAATTATCAAGAGCAGGAGGAGGAGGGAAATACGTCTGAATTGTCAAAGGGAAGAAGAGGAGGAGGGAGAAGCGCGAAATATGTCTGAATTATCAAGGGGAGGAAAAGGAGGAGGAGAAGGTAGGTGGTATGGTGCTGCAAGGCTCTGTGTGCCCTAGTCATGATTAAAAACGTATCACAATAAAAGAAAAATCCAGTGACAGGGTAATACTATTCACTCAAAAGAACGACATACAACTGCGTTCAATATTCAGCAGGAAATGTAAATTAAATTGCAAGTAAATGACCAGGCTGCTTTTAAAGTAGGTAAAGTGTAAATGGGCATTAAAAATAATATTTTCATCCTAATTTACACTCTAACCTTAGGATTATAAAATAATTTTGACGTGCAATTAGTAGATTTCGTCTTGAGTACAAATCAACCTCAATTTCTAGATATACAAATAGATGCATTGTCATAGAAAGTCCTTCACATGAAGTCCACTTCTAGTAATACAATTGAATGTATTCTTGTCATATAAAGTCCTTCACACGAAGTCCATTTTCAGATACACAATGTATAGTAAGAAAAATTCCTTCACATGAAGTCCATTTCTAGTAATACAGTTAAATGTATTATTGCAATATAAATTCCTTCACATGAAGTCCACTTCTAGAAATACAGATAAATGTATTAATGTATCATAGAGTCCTTCAAATGAAATCCATTTTTAGTCATAAATAAACGTATCATTGAAACAAAAATAGTCCTTCACATGAAGTCCATTTCTAGTCATACAGATAAACGTATTATCGCCACAAAAAAACGTCCTTCGCAGGAAATCCAGCGATTTGGAGACAAGAGAGAGTTCTTCCTTCGGTCCGCGAAGCAACACCATTGACCCCGCAACTTGCATGGCCCAGTAAATTTTCGGGCAGACGTTTATATTGCGATTCGAGGTCCGCCGAGCACCACTGACCACGAATATGAATTCGGCAATGCCGGTGGGGCGGTAATTCCCACAGACAGGGTTTCGGCTGCAAAACCCTTTTGCCTGCTGGGGCGATAATGGAGTTAAGAAGCGGATGCACTACTACAAATGAATGAGACCGACCGGTCTCAACAACAGGCTTGTGGTGTAGTTGGGGAACACGGGCGTTCTGGGCCGGAAATGGCCGAAAATGTTGCGGAAGGGGAGGGGGAGGGGGAGGGTGGGAGGGGTGAGGGGGTGTGGAAGTGTCGTGGATTGATCAGTAATTGCTTTTCACTAGTTTACCGATGTATATATGCTTGCGTGTGTGTGCATGTGCGTATATAGTATGTGTAAATGTATGTGTAAATATGATAGTATATATACTATAAGCATAAATATATAATGTGTATGTATGTATTGCGTGCGTATAATACATACTGTATATATATATATATATATATATATATATATAGAGTATATATATAGATAGATAGATAGTGATAGATAGTATAATATCATCTACCAGAATATATAACGTAAATAAATATATATATGTGTCTATATATATACATATATATATTTATTTCGTTATATATTCATGGAAATAGATGTATTATCTGTATTATATATATATATATCATATATATATATATATATATATATATATATAAGAATATATATATATATATATATCTACAAAATGCATTGATGTAATAAACGACTCACTTCGGAGACAAAAAAAAAATAAAAAATAAAATAAAATAAAAAACTCACCAGCCACATCAAAAAGGACCCCCAAAATCAATCCAGAGAATCACACTAACCTGGACAATCTATACCTTCTCTCATTTTGCACAAGACCGGGATACCGATACCGAGTCGCGTCGACCTCACCGGCCAAAATCTATTCGGAAGAAGCCGAACTCGGCTTGGGCTGGAATAATGAGTTTATCCGGCTTCTCAATTCATTGCGCTCCGTTTCGTTCGGCTGTTTTTGGACGGACCGGAATTCTAAGAGAGACTGACCCGGTGGTTGTTGCGCTGTGGTGAATGTCTTTTTTTTTTTCTAACAGTTATTTTCATTCAATTTTATCACACACACTCTCTCTCTCTCTCTCTCTCTCTCTCTCTCTCTCTCTCTCGCTCTCTCTCTTGTATTTTCAAGTGTAATAAACAATTGTTAGATAAACATAATTCTCTCTCTCTCTCTCTCTCTCTCTCATTTGCATATCCAAGTGCAATAAACAATTGTTTACTGGAAATAGTATTTTTATTTAATAGCTCTCTCTCTCTCTCTCTCTCTCTCTCTCTCTCTCTCTCTCTCTCTCTCTCTCTCTCTCGTATTTTTAAGTGTGATGACGACTGCTAAATGGAAATAGTTTTACTCTCTCTCTCTCTCTCGCTTGATTACCACCTTTAATCCTCCCGTACCACGAGGGCCAACTGAGAGAGAGAGAGAGAGAGAGAGAGAGAGAGGCTCTCTTACCTCCCTCCCTTCCTTCCTTCCTTCCTCCCTCGGCTCTATCCTTCGTCGGGATGATTATCCCATTATATCCCTGACACCCAACCTATCGCATATCCTGGCTCTGAGCCAAGTAATGATCTTCCCCATAAACTGCTGCTTTTCTTCTGCTTCTTCTTCTTCTTCTTCTTCTACTTCTTCCTAGGCTTTGAAGCATCTAATCAAGGCAAAACACGGCTTCATTTACTTTTAATTAAGAAGGAGAAGATGAAGAAGAAGAAGAGAGAGAGAGAGAGAGAGAGTTAAATAAAGTATCTATTTCAATCCGACAATGGTTATTACACGTAAAAATACAAAAGACGAGAAAAAAACATGGATAATAAATAAAAAAGGGACAGAAATGAATAAGGGGGAGGAGGAGGAAGAGAAGAAGAAGTAGAGAGAGAGAGAGAGAGAGAGAGAGAGAGAGAGAGAGAGAGAGAGAATGGTTATTACACGTAAAAATACAAAACACCAGAAAAAAAAACAGAAAAAAGTATACAAAAAGGGACAGAGATGAAGTAAAAACAGAATATAAAAAAGTGAGAGAGAAGGCAAAACTCGAGAAATAAAACACGGAAAAATACATAAAATGGACAGAAATCAAGTAAAAACGAAAAAGAAAAAAGTGGCCGAGAAGACAAAACACAGTAAGAAAAAAAAAACACGGAAAAAATACATAAAAGTAACAGAAATCAAGTGAAAACTGCAAGAAAAAAGTGGGCTAGAAGACAAAACACAAAAAAAAGGAAAAAGGGCAGAAAAAGAAATAGTGGAGCAAAACGAACCTGTCAACTTTATGACAGAAGGCAGAAAGAAGAGGAACCACTTTTCAGGAAGAATATCAAGGTTGTTATACCTGGTATGTCGTTGTTTACTGTAAAATTTCGAAACAGGAAATTGCAAAAATTACGTCAAATATAAAACATGGCGCAAAGAAGAAATTTTCTATGGAGAGAGAGACAGAGAGAGAGAGAGAGAGAGAGAGAGAGAGAGAGAGAGAGAGAGTTAATAAAAAATCTATTTCATTCGACAATGGTTATTACACGTAAAAAATGAGAGAGGAGAGAGAGAAGCCACCGAGAGAGAGAGAGTGAGATGAGAGAACTGAAGAGGGAGACGAGATGGAGCGAGTTCAAAACAGGATTTAGGATGTCTCAAAGACTTGTCTGTAGGTGCAGGTTTTACTGTTCATTCACTACGTCCTAATGATTTTGTCAAGCTTTCTTTTAAACTCTTTCACACTGTTGCTGTTTACAACTTCTGGTAGCAGTTTATTTCACGTCTCACATATCTTGTATGCAAATAAGTTCCCACGATGGGATATGTTGTATCTCTTCAGTTCTACTCTCCATCCATTATTTCTTGTCTGGTTTCTCGTTTTATGTAAATAGGTTACTGTCTACTTTTGTTATGCCTTTCAGAGAGAGAGAGAGACAGAGAGACAGAGAAACTATTTCCATTCATCAATGGTCATTTCACATAAAAATACCAAGAGAGAGAGAGAGAGAGAGAGAGAGAGAGAGAGAGAGAGAGAGAGAGAAATAAAAAACTTTCCATTCATCAATGGTTATTTCACATAAAAATAACAGAGAGAGAGAGAGAGAGAGAGAGAGAGAGAGAGAGAGAGAGTGTTTAGGAAACATGACCTCAAAAGGAGGTAGCAAAACCATCATGGGAACTGAGTAAAAAATCTGGTAAAACATTTGACAATGAATATGTCAGACCTTAAGAGAGAGAGAGAGAGAGAGAGAGAGAGAGAGAGAGAGAGAGAGAGGCTAGTAAACACATGATTTAAACTGATACAAAATGATGTAAAAAAAAAACATTTGGTAGGGAATGTATCAGACTTTGAAAAGGGAAAACATCTCACTATCCAGAGAGAAAGAGAGAGGGGGAGAGAAGAGAGAGAGACCCTCTAAAACTTCCAATGACCCGAGAACCCAACCCGTCGGAAGCAAGATGAATAAGGCAAAGTTTGCATATTAGGACGAATCACCGGAGAGGAGAGAGATGCTGGGGGGAAGGAGATGCACACCACGACAACATATTACCATCTGGGGAGGGAGGTAGGAACGTACGTCAGGGTAACCTTTACGCATTATTGAGTCACACACATGGCGTCTTTGTTACTCCTACTATTTATAATAAATGTATGCATACACACAAATGCACACACGCCACACACACACAACGCATATATACATATTATCATTATTATATATATATATATATATATATATATATATATATATATATATATATATATATATCTATATATATATATCTGAGAGAGATGAGAGAGAGGAGAGAGAGAGAGCAGAGAGAGAGAGAGAGAGAGAGAGAGAGCAAATCTGACGAACAGTTCAATTGCGGACCCCCTCAATTAAGACGTGTTCCATACCGCTCAATCAACACTGCACTTCGTTTTCTTTGTTAATTGTTCTAAAACTTTCTTTCTCTTGTGACCATATATATATATATATATATATATATATATATATATATATATATATATATATATATATATATATTATATATATATAATATATATATATAATAATAAATTTGTGCATACACAAAACCCCAGCCAACACGCCCCTCCCACATCAGGGTCACAATGAACGCCCAAAAATATCTTTTTCCAAATCCCCAAGTCCCGTTTTTTCAAATACCATCGCCAGTTCTTTATCATAACCCATTTTTTCTCTCCCTTTCAACCTCCTCCTCCTCCTCCTCGCGGACAAGAAGAGTGCCATTATGGAAATCGAGTGCCACCACCCTCAACGCGACGACCTGAAACAGGTGCCAAGAGAAGATCGCAAAACCGAATGCCAGGAAGGAGGTGGAAGAAGACCCGCCCTTAAATCTCTCTCTCTCGTCTCTCGTCTCTCTCTCTCTCTCTCTCTCTCTCTCTCTCTCCCTCTGTGTGTGTGTGTGTGTGTGTGTGTGTGACTTCTGGAATCCTACTCACACGTGTGAAGGAAGTTTCCACTAACAATCGCTAATAAATAATCACAAAAGCTAAAAAAAACCACTTAATAAATAATTGCAAACACTAAAAAATGTCTAATAAATAATTACGAAAGCTAAAAAAACTCGATAAGTTAATAATTCGTGCTAAAAAATCGTAATAAATAATTACAAAAGCTAACAAAAAAACCAAAAATAGCAATGAATACGAAATAAACGTATAATATTACATTCCGTAACCACACCACCACCACCTCCTCCTCCTCCTCCTCCTCCTCCTCTCCTCCTCCTCCTCCTCCTCCTCCTCCCCATCTTCCTTCCTCCTCCTCCTCCTCCTCCTCCTCCTCCTCCTGCACGTAGAGCAGATATATTGAGATTTTTCGTGGCTTAAGCACAATTGAAAAAAATTCTCAGAATTATAGACGTAATCCCTTCAAACACACTCCAGGAAAAATGTTAATGTCTATTATTAATGTAATTGAATGCGCCCTCAGTCAGGCATTATGTATATCGACCATGAAATCTCTCTCTCTCTCTCTCTCTCTCTCTCTCTCTCTCTCTCTCTCTCTCTCTCTCTCTCTACAATGTATGATGGATTGTCATTAAAGTATTTCGTATATATGTAATCCCTCTCTCTCTCTCTCTCTCTCAACTTGAAATACAAATCTTGAATACATTTTATCATTTGAGCATCTTGTATATCTGGAAGCCACCCCCATCTCTCTCTCTCTCTCTCTCTCTCTCTCTCTCTCACTCTATCTATCTATCTCTATCTCTCTCTCTATCTATCTATCTATCTATCTATCTCTATCTCTCTCTCTCTCTCTCTCTCTCTCTCACACACACACACACACGACCTTTACCTTGGGCAGGAAAAAGGGGTTGCACAGCATTAAAAACACCAGCTGTTCTCCCCGCAATCTGAAATACTAAAAGCATCATTTTACCCTTCCCCGTAAGATCGGAGACAACGACGTCCCCCAAGGACGTAATCCTGCAAGGTTTATGCCAGCACACGGTCGACCCACTGACCTTCCAGGTGGAAGCAATTAATCAAGATCAGTGTCCGTGAAAATCGCACAATAAAATCCCTAGGTTAATCGGCAGGGGTGGGGGGTGGGGGGGGGGTGTCGGGGGCCGGGGGGGAGGGGGAGAGGGGAGGGATTATTTTTGGGATGTTATGGGATAGGTGATGTATCTGGCCAAATTTGGGTCAATATCTTAATGCAATGTTTTGCTTTGGTTTATGCCAGTGCACGATTACTTTTTTGCATGATTGAAATATACGATAATTAAGTTTGAGGGTTTTAGCATTATAAGAATCCTTTACTTGGTAAAGCTTCAATGGTAAACATTTCAACCCTGTAAGGGTACAAGAGGAAATATGTTTGTGTGTGTATATATACATATATATATATATATATATATATATATCTATATATATATATATATATATATATATAAACGTTTCCTCTTGTAGCAATAGTGACTTGAATAATAAAATAAATGAATAATATATATATATAGGAATATATCTATATATATAATATCTATGTATATTATATATATATTGATATATAAAGCACTCTTCTGGTCAACGAATACAAATGGCTCACAAGTAACCATCAATCATCATCATCAACAGAAACAACAACAACAAGGCAAAATCCAAGTTACGCAAAACAACAGGTCCATTTAGTGACGACGAAAGAACATGGACGAAATGCTCTAGTTATTGTTCACGCGAAACAATACCTTTGCTACTCTGTCGCCAGCTACTACTACCACCACCACTACTACTACTACTACTACTGACCCACGAATTTGCATCCTCCTTATTATATATTAAGGCCCTTCCCCTCCCTCCCCCTTCCTCTTAGTCTCCTGACGCCTACGTGGGAGAGGAGGAAGAGGAGGAGGAGAGGAGGAGGAGGAGGAGGAGACCTAAGGAGGAGATTATGTGTCGCCTCTCCAGGGAACACCGTAAGATTAAACTGCATAACGAGAAAAGGAAAGACGACATACAAGAGAGAGAGAGAGAGAGAGAGAGCATTGGCCTTTTGTGTGGCATGGAATTCTCTCTCTCTCTCTCTCTCTCTCTCTCTCTCTCTCTCTCTCTCTCTCTCTCTTTCCTAAGGCCCCACCCCTTCGCTTTCAATCCGTTATTTATGTGACAACCACGCCCTCCATTGACTCCAATGTTAAAAGTTGAAAAAAAAATAACAAGCATCGTAGGTAATTTCAAGTAATTCGCTAAAAAAAAAAAAAAAAAAAAAAAAAAAAAAAAAAAAAAAAAAAAAAAAAAAAAAAAAAAAAACAAAAAAAAAAAAAAAAAAAAAAAAAAAAAAAAAAACTACAACAAATCCCAAAACATAATCGGTGCCAAGAGATCAAACGACGTTCACCGGTCGGGTACCATTTCCCCAACTTACGATAGTCGTCTAGAAAGAAACACACAGAACGACTGCGCCCTCAAGGAATCGCTTCCTGTTGCAAGCGACTTGTCATTTCCTGCGCGTCAGTTGAAATGGTAGATAATTCGCGTACCCTACCACTCGAAAGAAGTGGCCTTAAGATCCTCTCGCAAGCGCCCCTGCCTGGGTCGAGGGCAGGTCAACCTCGGGGGAGGCTTTCAACAACTCTCTCTCTCTCTCTCTCTCTCTTTAATCAGTTGCTTCCTGCAATGAAAAACTCCTACTTTCTACT
>NC_087212.1:1340397-1351912 GCF_015104395.2 Macrobrachium nipponense
AGTCATCAACGCACAATCACATTTGGAACCGAAATAAATTTCCGACTCACATCTGAATCGAACCTTTGCCTTTTAAATTGATCAAATTGGGCTCATTCTCGATTTGTCAGTAACTATTATATACATACATATATAAAATATACATATCCATATTTATGTATATAATGTATACATACGTATACATGTAATCGGCTGAGCAAAAGAAAAACTGCGTAAAGAAAAGAAACAAACAAAAAAACGTAGAAGTTAATCTGCAAGAAACACCAAAAACGCCTCCAGGAAAAAATAACCTAAGATCAAACAGGGCATAAAGAAAAGCCCTAAAAACGCAAGTAATTTTTTATCCTTTTTTTTTTACTTTTTCAAGAATCAAGCCAAATGGATGTCAGTATAGCGTGCTTGCTTCTGCAGTAAGATCGCATCATCCTCATATCTTGTCAGACTGAGCGTTTTGACAATCTCTTGTTATCTTCCTCTCTCAAAGAACCAGAGATTTCACCTTTATCAATTTTGGCTTTGAGATTCAAACAAAGCTCGCTTATCCTAATGCTTAAAAGTAATAGCGGGATTAGCTTCTTAGGATTACATTATCCTCGAAAAGATGAAGTAAATTAGGAGTTATTAAAAGCTAAAGCTTTTTAAACCTATTTTATCTATGATGCGACTTCACTTTCGTTCATCTCTTGAAGAAAAAAAAAAGCTTAATCCTTTATTTTCATAAACCTGAGCTTAAGACAGGTAATTAGCTAATAGTAGAACCTATTATAACTATCATGCCTTCCATAATGTACTTGCTATCGTATATTTATTTCATTGAAGCTGTTTTTATCCCATCAGCCGTTTGTAAACATCTTTTCTTTGTTTTCCATTGCTTACTTGGGGAGTGAGCCTACAAAATACTTTGTTGTTGTTGTTGTTGTTGTTGTTGGGGTGGTATGAAAAATCTAAGAAAGAGCCTAAAAGTCTGAAAAAGGTGTTTCGCGATGAGTTAAAGATTTGGGAAAATTTTAGGAAAGGATGTTTATGATTTATTTTTTAGAATGAAAATGTAAAAAATCTATAATGTGCATATTAAACAGTACAGATACATTAGTTTCTGATAAAATATATCATATTTATTTTAAGTGTCGTTGGTGAAACAAGGCTCTATTTGACCGTAGATTTTAACACGTTTTTATTTACGTTAAAAGCTAGGAGTATAATGTTTACAATTTGTGTGAGGGGAAAATCTTGCACGCGTCCCGAGTAAGCTGGAGGTCGGATCACGCCTTGTTTCTTCCTGTACCTTAATTCACTGAAGTTGTTTATATCCCATTAGCTATTCTTATGTATATATGAATTATTTTTATTTTTTCCTCCATCTTAAATCATGAAAGCTGTTAATAGCCGATCAGCTGCTTATATGTATATTTGATTTACTTTTTTTTTTCTTATACATTAATTCATTGAGCAAGTTGATATCTCATCAGCTGTTTAAATACGTATGTGCTTCATTTTTATTTTCAATTAACCTTAATTCATTCCAGCTATCTTATAACCTAACAGCTACTTAAATACATACCTACTCTAATATTTTTATTTTTTTTAAATTATCTATTTCAGTCTTTACTACCCCAAAGCACCATTCCCCGCTCTCCTTTTTCAAACAACATTATTTCCTGCGTCAATTCCGCTATTCAGTTATACTCTGAGATTATGTTCACGTGCCACAACATTCATAATTCCTCTGTTACATTTTTATTTTTTATTTTACCTGGCGTGTCAATGGACGCGCCCCAAAAACCAATTACCATAAACATCACACCTGACTGAAACTGAAAATATTCGGCTCGTCCATTTATAAAAGGGATTAACGCCCCCTTCACCCCACAAAAGAGTAAAAACACAAAAAGCACCAAAAACTTAATATGAAAAAAATTCCAAGACTCAAATGCGAATTCAACGATAAAAAAAAAATACAAGAAGAATCCAACATGAAAACGTGAACTATAAAGAATAAATACGATGGATTACAAATCATAACCCAGAACAAGTTGCAAAGAGAAAGATAAAAGCCGAGATAATTAAAAATAAATATTTATGAAAAAAACGAAAGGTTTATAACCCGGCAGAAAGAGCAGAGCGAATTATACACGCCAGGAGGCAGGACTAATCAATTATGCATTTTCGAAACAAAGCCGAATCACTCGCTGTTGACGTAAGCCCGATCAATTTGGGGAGCACAAATTAGCGACACATCAATATCCAATTAAATTCATGAAGCCTACTGTGAATATACAGCGCTGTTTAGTCAAACAACAATAATGAACATATCATTATCTGCCTAATCAGCCAGTGACAACTCATATCCCACTGATGTTGCAGTGTTCAAGATTTGACAGTTTTATTCCCGCTTTTTAAATTATATTAATTATATTAATTTAAATTAAATAGACTTCATATGAAAAGATGGATATCTTGTTAAAATAGGATTTTTAAAACTTCAATCGACAACAATTTTATTGTCTTTTTTCTCTAATGAAAGTAGATTTTTGCAGCCAAATTAATTTTAGTTTTAAAGAATATCATCGAAATATGAATTTTTAACTTACAATCGACAACAATTTATTGAACTTTTTAAATTACGGTATATTTATGCAGCTAAATTCATTTAAGGAAAAAATATATATATCATCAAAAATAGGATTTTTTTTTTTACTTTCAATCGATAGCAATCATATTTTATTGTTTTAATGAGAATGGCTTTTGCAGCCAACTTGATCTTATCAAGATACGACTTTTTCACTTTAAATCGACAGTAATTTCATTTTCTTTTTTAAAAGGAATAAAATACAATTATTTTACTGTTCGCAATATATATAAACAAATCACCTTCGACTCCATGGTAAACGAATGGTTACTCCCCACCCAAGCATTCAATTTGCTTAGACAAAAAGCTTTATATAATACTTCTACCCAACAACTGACATACAAGAGTACTTACAGATTACAGTTCCCGAAATACAATACTGTAAACCGCCACCTCGATACCAGCTTTCCCTACCTGTAAACAGAAAGAGGCGTATCAGTTGTATAAAATCAGTAATTATAAGAAAGCATATTTTATAATATACAAAGAATATTCATATGCGAATATTTCTCGTCTGTTATGAAATATGATTATAACAGACAACGAACATTCGTCAGGAAATACCGACGCGAGATTAAATCTCAGAGCGATAAAATCACGAATCTCTCCAATTACCTTAGGCCTACGCTACGGCCCCCCTAAAATCACTCGAATCTCAACTCGGGGAAACTTTTTAATCGCATGGCATCGCACGGGCTTACGCCTCCCAGCCCAAGGGAGGGCCTATTTAAAATTTAAATTTCGAAGTCTGTAGGACCACCCAATCCCGGTATCCTCTCTCTCTCTCTCTCTCTCTCTCTCTGCAGTCCCTCGTAGTAGCCATCTTGCTTGATGAGACGTTCCCGCGCGAAATCAGATTAATCAACAGATATCACAAGTTTAACATACGACTAGAATTTGAGAAATATCTAGAAGTGTTCGTGAACTATCGGTGATAAGATTAGTGTGAAAATAGTAGGATAAAGCGTCTTCTAAGTTAGTTTATCAAGTGTAATACTGTAAATCAGAACAAGATGGCAGTAAGTTCCAACTGCGGGAAGAGATGGCGTAATTTAGCGTGTTTAGCAGATTCGCAATACGATGAGGTAGTAGGAAGGGAACTGGCATTTCTCATCTATGAAATCAGCAACAGTCCTAACCAAAAAGATACAAAAGCATTCATAGATATATTAGAAGGATATAATCCTTCAAACTGGAACAAATCTAATGAAAACATCTTGAAAATAATTGAAGAAGTTCCAAATAAAATTCAAGTGGTCAAGAGGGACTCATAAAGAAAATATTACATAAACCAACATATTCCGCCACAAAGAAAATGAATAAGGTGAATCTTGTGAATATCCTAATTGACGCATTAGGAAAAGAATGCCAAAAGCATGCAAACTGTGTAAGGTTTGGTATAGCATAGTCAATCCACAAAACCTAATCAGAAAATGTGCTGCATGCAACATTCCGACCCATCCACAGTGTGCTGAGGTAATACAAGATATGAGAAAAGATACAAGAATTTTTTGTTCAACATGTCTATCATGGATAGACAATGTTATTAAATCAAGATTGAATGTACAAATAGTTGAGGATGAAGAAGAAGAGGAAGAGGAAAGAAGAAGAAGAAGAAGAAGAAGAAGAAGAGGAAAACGGAAGAGAAATAAACAAAAATGAAATGACAGAAAAAATAAGGAAAACAAAGAACAAGATAAAAGTATGGATGCAGAGATACTCATTGATACTACATATGAGGCAATAAAGCAGCATACCTACGAAGAATATAAATTACGATATGGCAACAGAAAAGCAATCCCGAAGAGGCTCTACCCAGATCTACACAATGACGGGAAAGAGGAAAAAATAAAAAAGACAAAAAGAAAGACAAAATCTGCAACCTTTTGAAAAGAGGGAATTGCAGATTTGGAGAAAGATGTTACTACAAACATCCTAAGGTATGTCACAACTATGAAATATATGGTAAATGTGCATACCTAGATGGATATGGGGATGATTGCAGAGAATCTGCATCCAAAAATATGCAAAAACCTAAAGAAGGAAAAGGATGTAAGTTCGACAAAAAATGCAAATATATGCACCCTGTAGCCATGAATCATAATCAAATAAATAACCAACCAAGTAATAAAATCCAAAATAAGAAAGAAACAAATAAAGAGAGAAAATCAAGAATATCAGGTAAAAGAGAAAAGCAAACCACCAATGAGATACGCAGAGATGTCAGCAAAAAATTTCAATGCATCAGCTCCAAAATTCTACTCAAGGGATAATAACTGTATTTATTATGCAAGAGGATTGCAGAAACGGAGAAAATTGCAGATTCAGACACAAAATGAATAATTATGATGAAGGAAAGATCAAATATTATGGAAAAGTTGGATCTTTTAATGTCGAATTTCTGGAAATGAAAAAAAGAACAACATACCAGAACAGGAAAGAGACATGGGAAAATCCTTATTACTACCAGTATTAAATGAAGGAGAAAACACGCAAACCATCATAGTGATGAATGCGCAGGGTTTAGTTACGAGTAACTCAAAAAGAAAAATAGAGTACTTAGAAGAAACTAACCAAATTGAAAAAGAAAATAGATATAATGAATATAAGTGAAACCTGGTATTCCCAAGAGACTGGGAATGATGATCAAATAAAAGGGTTCCAAACTTATAGATCAGATAGAAAAAATAGGAATCAAGGGGGAACCGCAATATATGGGAAAGACAAAAAACAACGGAAAAATATATGAGAAATTATAGTAACTCAGAATGTGAACTAATAGCGGTAGAATTTGAATCTGAAAAATTAATGAACATAGTAATATATAGACCTCCTAATACTAAAGAGTTTGACTTAATAATTGAAAAAGGATTTGGATATATATGTAGAAATCACAAGGGACTGGACTATTCTCCTATATGGTGACTTCAAAACTTCCTTTCGTAGAATGGAAAAGAACGAATAGGAGATTGTGGATGTACTTATACATATAAAAAAGAGAGTAATAGTAGTGCAGAAGATAAGAGGCAATTCGAAAAGCTATAGATATGCTACTAGAATACAACATTCAACAAATAAATCACCTGCCAACAAGAAAGGAAAATACTTTAGACCTAGTATTTGTGAACGAGATGAATTATGTTAAAGAAATAATAGTTTATAATGCGAGTTTTATTTCAGACCATAATGTCATAGAATTAACAGTTCATTCCAAAGCAAGTGAAAAACAGAGATAAGCAAGAAATGAAAAAGTGGGAAGGATATGGAAAATACAACTTCTACAGTAAAAATATAAAATGGTCAGAAAATTAAATGAAGAATTAAACAAAGATTGGGATAACATTTCTAACAGTAAATAATCTAAAATGGTCAGAATCAATGAAGAATTCAAACAAAGATTGGGATAACATTCGTAGCGATGACATAAGGGTAAATACGGAGATATTATATAAAATATTAGAGAAAATAGTGATAAATATATACCGAAGAAGAAAAGTAAACATCATTCATGCATACCAAGAGACAGAAGGATCTTGTTCCAGAAAATCAGAAAGTGGAAAAAAGGTCTTGCAAAAGAAAAAAATGCATGGAAAGTTATAGAACTAAAAGTAAGATAGAAAATGCAGACAAAAGATTATACAATCAAAAGAAATGAAAAACGGGAATTGGAAGAAAAAAACCCTATTAAATATCAAGCAAAACCCCAAACTATTATACTCATATGCGAAGAAGATGAATAAAAGAAGAATAGAAATAGGCCCTCTGCGAATTGAAGGGAGATTAACAAATGAAAAAAAGGAAATTTTGCAACATACTGGCAGAACGATATAAGAGAGAATTCACCCTAGAATAGATAATGAAGATATGATATAGAAGTAAGGGATGAAAAATAGTGAATATCTAGCTGACATAGAAATTAATGAAGCTGATATTGTGCAGGCAATTAATGTAATTAAAAATGGAGCTGCTGCAGGGCCTGATGGAATCCCTGCTATTTTGTTAAAGAAAGTAGTTCATTCTATCGCAAAGCCACTTGCAATATTATTAAGACAAAGTGTAGATACAGGCAAGATTTATGATGAGCACAAATTAGCATATATCACCCCTACTTTCAAAAGTGGATCCAGACTTGAGGCAAGTAATTATAGGCCTGTGAGTCTAACATCACATATTATGAAAGTGTATGAAAAGGTAATGAAGAAAAATATTATGAAACATTTAATAAAAAATAATTTGTTTATATAGGACAACACGGTTTCGTACCCGGAAAAAGTACACAAACCCAACTGTTAGTCAACCGTGAGAACATATTCAAAAATATGAAAAGCGGAAATGAAACAGATGTGGTTTATCTAGACTTTGCAAAAGCTTTTGACAAAGTAGACCATAATATATTAGCAAAAGAAAATTAGAAAACACAATATCGTAGATAAAATAGGAAGATGGTTTAAAAGAATTTTTACACAACAGAAAACAGATATTTATTGCAAACGATGAGAAATCGGATGAAACCAAGGTAATATCCGGTGTGCCACAAGGTACGGTGTTAGCTGCAATACTGTTTGTTATTATGATTGAAGACATAGACAGTAATGTTAAGGATTCGGTAGTGAGTAGTTTCGCTGATGACACAAGAATAAGTAGAGAAATTACTTGTGATGGAAGATAGGAACGCTCTACAAAGAGACCTTAACAAAGTATATGATTGGGAGCAGGAAAAGGAAAAATAGGATGGTATTTAACTCTGATAAATTTGAATCAATAAATTATGGAGACAGAGAAGGAAAGCTATATGCATATAGGGGACCTATAATGAGACAATCACAAATAAGGAAGCAGTTAAAGACCTTGGTGTGATGATGAATAGGAACATGTTATGCAATGATCAAATAGCAATTCTTTTGGCAAAATGTAAAGCAAAAATGGGAATGTTGTTACGGCACTTCAAAACAAGAAAAGCTGAACACATGATTATGCTTTATAAAACATATGTTCGTAGTCCACTTGAATATTGCAATATGATATGGTACCCACACTATCAAAAGGATATTGCACAAATAGAGAGTGTACAAAGGTCCTTTACACAGCTAGAATAGAAGAAGTTAAGGACCTTGACTACTGGGAAAGACTACCAATCATTAAAAATTCTATAAGTTCTTAAAGGACTAAGGAAGAAAGAACGCTACATGATAATTCAGGCATGGAAACAGATAGAAGGAATAACAGAAAATATCATGGAACTAAAAATATCAGAAAGAGCAAGCAGAGGTAGATTAATAGTGCCCAAAACAATACCAGGAAAAATAAGGAAAGCACACAGGACATTAATCCACTACGCACCAGCATCGATAATGCAGCGTCTATTCAATGCGTTGCCAGCTCATCTGAGGAATATATCAGGAGTGAGCGTAGATGTGTTTAAGAATAAGCTCGACAAATATCTAAACTGCATCCCAGACCATCCAAGATTGGAAGATGCAAAATATACCGGAAGATGTACTAGCAACTCTCTGGTAGACATTAGAGGTGCCTCACACTGAGGGACCTGGGGCAACCCGAACGAACTGTAAGGTCTGTAAGGTAAGGAGGCTAGAAAACTGGACGCCTACACTAATGAAGGATTTTGTCCCTGTGACACACGGAGGGTGCATCATATAATGAAGGATATTGTCCCTGACACATTGAGGGTGCATTATAAAATGAAGTATATAGTCCCTGAAACACTGAAGGTATAATATTATATAATAATGAAGGACATTGTCCCTCAGACACTGAGGGAATACATATAATGAATGATGTTGTCACTGACTCCTCGTAGGCCGATAGTTGGAATTTTTGAAAAAAAAACCTTCTCCCTAGAAAGGAATTATTAACCCACATTTTTCTTTTAATCTTTTCGTCCATCTAGATTTCTCCGTGGGCTTCAAGGTCTCGTTAGCACCCACTGCCGCTTACACTCGAATTTCAAGGCCCTGTTGCAAGAGCACTGAGTGCCAGACCTCATGCATTAGGAATCAGCGACTGCCTTATACAAATTGCAATAAAATAAAAATTTGCAAATGCGTAAACAATTATAATAAAATTCATTCCACAACTAATAGAGCTGACAATACATAAATTCCAATAAAATTAATATTATTACAGTATTATATAAATATATATATATATATATATATTATATATATATATATATATATATATAATTTTTTTTTCTATCACAGTATCACAGTCCTCCAATTCGACTGGGTGGTATTTATAGTGTGGGGTTCCGGGTTGCATCCTGCCTCCTTAGGAGCCCATCACTTTTCTTACTATGTGCGCCGTTTCTAGGATCACACTCTTCTGCATGAGTCCTGGAGCTACTTCAGCCTCTAGTTTTTCTAGATTCCTTTTCAGGGATCTTGGGATCGTACCTAGTGTTCCTATGATTATGGGTACAATTTTCACTGGCATATCCCATATCCTTCTTATTTCTATTTTCAGGTCTTGATATTTACCCATTTTTCCTCATTATTATTATTATTAATTATTATTATTATTATTATTTACATCATCATTAATAATATAACCAATATATATTTCCATTCATTCCACAAATAAAAGCAATGAGTGGCAGGAAAAGAACGTAAATTGGATAAAAATCGTAAAAAAAAAAAAAAAAAAAATAAATAAAAAATAAAAAAATAAATACAAATATAAACTGACTTATCTGAGCCAATACTTCAAAATTTTTACACAGAGGAATCCTATATGGCCATGACCAGAGGAAGGACCCCGAGGATATCATTTTTTTTTTTTTTTTCTATCGACGCGGGTTCGATTCCTGCCAAGGGCGTCGAGGATTTCTTCGCGCGTTTCTTCATTTTGGTTTAGACTTGGTAGTGACAAACGTACTATAAAATACACATACAGTATATATTATATATATATATATATATATATATATATATATATATATATATATATATACAACAAAAAGCGTTTCAAGCAGGCGAAAATGTGGTGGGGGAATATTATGAATTTGGAGCCATTGAGGAATTGCTGAGGCATGTTCCGGGAAGATACACACACACACACACACACACACCCGACGAACGAAGAAGCTTTACGGAATTATCCTTTCCGTGTTTCTGAACCCATTACGATGCTAGGGTTTCCGAGGAGTTGGTAGAGGGGGGGGGGGGGGGGCCAATGGAGCCTTCGGGGTGGGGGAGGGGGGGCTCTGGACGCAGGAGGGGGGCCCCGCCGTGCCATCTAAGTTGTTAAAAACAAATAGGATAAGTTTCTCCAGGAGTGTGGAGGCAGGGGCGTGACTGGGATAAGCAGTTCCGAGCAGAATAAACATTGGAGAAACACTTTTATTGTATTTGGGGGTCCCTCGGGTCGGTGGATGAGCTTGAGAGAGAGAGAGAGACGGAGAGAGGAGGAGAGGGACTGAAGGACCCTATTGCTGGTATGTTTGGGTTTTTTTTATTATCGCGCCCTTAACTCTCTGCCTCTATATATATATATTTAATATATATATATATATATATCTATATATATATATATATATATATATTATCTTCCCATAGAGCTCTATATATCTCAAGTTCTTCCCGGAGGGGAAATTAAAACAAGAATGCACTATAATTACTAATTTCCAATGGCCGTAACGTTTTTTATTGACATAATAATTTGCATCATAGCATCGAGATCAAAAGCCACCGAATAAATAATATATATATATATATATAATATATATATATAATATATATATATATATTATATATATATACACTCTATATATATATATATAATATAATATAATATACACTCTAGTATATATATATATATATATATATACACTCTATATACAGAACGCCCCCCGCCCCCCACCACCCCCCCTCTACACGAAAACGAAAAGGAAAATTTCTATGCTATTAAAGATGCTACCGCTGCTACTACATTTACCCCATATCTGTCAGTTATTCATAGCTGAAAATGAGACGGTATATTATGCATAGATGTATGTATGTATGTGTGAATGGTATAATTGTGTATGTGTGTGTGTGTATAGGTATGTATATATATATATAATATATATATATATATATATATATATATATATATACAATATATATATATATATACATATATATATATGAATTTTTATCACATCACCTCATTTACCTAAAAAATTCATCAAAGGGAAAACCCTCAAGATAGCGTCATTTATCTTACAAAATTTACCAAATGGGAAAAAAAACTAAAGATAGCCTCATTTATCTTACAAATTCATCAAAAGGAATAGACCTCAAGACGGCCTCATTTACCTCACAAATTTCTCCAAATGAAAAAGCGAATCAATGTTTACTCTTTCCGCCATTATTTGACAACCTCAGTATTCATTGTTATGTCGCTGGCTGATATTTCTTTCTGCAATTCCGTTGCAGGCCACAATCGTATCGCGGCTGGCTGGCTAGCAAAGGAAGCCTTTCAATGCGAATCAAAACAAATGCTCGACCTGGAAAGAATTGGAGAAGAAGAAGAAGGAAAAAAAAAAGTATTCTGGGAATACAGAATTCAGCAATAAAAGAATCAGCTCCAACTACAGCGGTCACCTCACCCAAAAGAAAGAAAAAAATAAGGGCAAAGAATTCAACAAACTAAAATCAGAAGTCTGGTTCAGGAAAAACGAAAAAAAAAAAAAAAAAAAAAAAAAAAAACACGAAACAAACAGCACGAAAAACAAAAGAATCGGTAAGTGAAATCAAAAGCCGCCATTTCGACAAACTGATGCCAGAAACAAAAAAACAAAAAAAAAGGCAGAACAAAAACAGGGTGGAGGAAAACACAAAAGAGAGAAAAAACCGAACTAGCTTCGAGTCACCGCAGGGTCGGGGG
>NC_087212.1:1352412-1389912 GCF_015104395.2 Macrobrachium nipponense
GTCCTCCAATTCGTCTGGGTGGTATTATAGTTTGGGGTTCCGGGTTGCATCCTGCCTCCTTAGGAGTCCATCACTTTTCTTACTATGTGTGCCCGTTTCTAGGATCACACTCTTCTCCATGAGTCCTGGAGCTACTTCAGCCTCTAGTTTTTCCAGATTCCTTTTCAGGGATCTTGGGATCGTGCCTAGTGGTCCTATGATCATGGATACAATTTCCACTGGCATATCCCATATCCTTATTTCTATTTTCAGGTCTTGATACTTACCCATTTTTGCCCTTATTATTATTATTATTATTATTATTGTTATTATTATTATTATTATTATTTACATCATCATAAATAATAACCAATATATAATTCCATTCATTCCACAAATAAAAGCAATGATGTGGCAGGAAAAGAACGTAAATTGGATAAAAATCGTTAAAATAAAAAAAAAACAATAAATATAAACTGACTTTTATCTGAGCCAATACTTCAAAAGCCTTACACAGAGGAATCCTATATGCCTATGACCAGAGGAAGGAGAGGATATCATTTTTTTTTTTTCTACGACGCGGGTTCGATTCCTGCCAAGGGCGTCGAGGATTTCTTCGCGCATTTCTTCATTTGGTTTAGGCTTAGTAGTGACAAACGTACTATAAAATATCACACATACAGTATATATATATATATATATATATATATATATATATATATATATATATACTATATATATATATATATACAAGCACAACAAAAAGTGTTTGAAGCAGGCGAAAAAGGATGGGGGGGGGGGGGGGGGGGAATATTATGAATTTGGAGCCACTGAGGAATTGCTGAGGCATGTTCCCGGGAAGATAGATACACACACACACACACACACACTCCCAACGAACGAAGAAGCTTTACGGAATTATCCTTTCCGTGTTTGCTGAACCCATTACGATGCCAGGGTTTCCGAGATAGTTGGTAGAGGGGGGCCCAATGGAGCCTTCGGGGTGGGGGAGGGGGGCTGGACGCAGGAGGGGGCCGCCGTGCCATCTAAGTTGTAAACAAATAGGATAAGTTTCTCCAGGAGTGTGAGGCAGGGGCGTGACTGGGATAAGCAGTTCCGAGCAGAATAAACATGGAGAACACTTTTATTGTATTTGGGGTCCCTCGGGTCGGTGGCTGAGAGAGAGAGAGAAAAGAGAGAGACTGAAGGACCCTATTGCTGGTATGTTGGGTTTTTATATCGCGCCCTTAACTCTCTCTCTCTCTCTCTCTCTCTCTCTCTCTCTCTCTCTCTCTATATATATATATATATATATATATATATATATATATATATACTTACCATAGAGCTCTATGGATTCTCAAGTTCTTCCCGGAGAGGAAATTAAACAAGAATGCACTATAATACTAATTCCAATGGCGTAACGTTCTGAAAAAAAAAAATATGTTTTTATTGACATAATAATTTGCATCATAACATCGAGATCAAAAGCCACTGAAATAAATAATATATATATATGTATATGTATATATATATATATATATATTATTATATATATGATATATATATATATATATATATATATATATATATATATACATATATATACACACTATATACATGGGTGTGTGTATGTATGCGCGTCCTCGCGTACTAGTGCTTACGAATAAAAAACGGTCATTCCTGGCAAATTTAATTCTTTTTTTTTCTGCACTCTCACCTCTTAACTTATTTACATTTCAACTCATCTCCGCCGTTCCAGAATTTTCCACGCCTAGTCGGCAGCGATGGAAATCCATGAGTTGTCCTCCGAATAGGCAACGCGAGGCCGTAACCTCGAGGAGATTGAAATTACCTCCGTGAGGGAGCTGGCCAACCGTTATAGCACCCACTCCACAGCTATCGGCCCCTACTCTTTCACCACCAAAACCCCCCTCGTCCCATACAGAACGCCCCCCGCCCCCCCCCACCCCCCTCTACACGAAAAGGAAAATTTCTAAAGATATTGAAAGATGCTACCGCTGCTACTACATGAACCCAAAGCTGTCAGTTATTCATAGCTGAAAATGTGACGGTATAATTATGCATAGATGTATGTATGTATGTGTGAATGGTATAATTGTGTGTGTGTGTGATATATATATATATATGATATATTATATATATATATATATATATATATATATATATATATATATTATATATATATATATATATATATAGAATTTTTTTTATCACATCACCTCATTTACCTTAAAAATTCAACAAAGGGAAAACCCTCAATATAGCGTCATATCTTACAATATTTACCGAAGGGGAAAAAAACTAAAGATAGCCTCATTTTATCTACAAATTCATCAAAAGGAAATAGACCTCAAGACGGCCTCATTTTACCTCACAAATTTCTCCAAATGAAAAAGCGAATCAATGTTTACTCTTTCCGCCATTATTTGACAACCTCAGTATTCATTGTTATGTCGCTGGCTGATATTTCTTTCTGCAATTCCGTTGCAGGCCACAATCGTATCGCGGCTGGCTGGCTAGCAAAGGAAGCCTTTCAATGCGAATCAAAACAAATGCTCGACCTGGAAAGAATTGGAGAAGAAGAAGAAGGAAAAAAAAATTGAAATTCTGGGAATACAGAATTCAGCAATAAAAGAATCAGCTCCAACTACAGCGGTCACCTCACCCAAAAGAAAGAAAAAATAAAAGCAAAGAATTCAACAAACGAAATCAGAAGTCGGTTCAGGAAAAACGAAAAAAAAAAAAACACGAAACAAACAGCACGAAAAACAAAAGAATCCGGTAAGTGAAATCAAAAGCCGCCATTTCGACAAACTGATGCCAGAAACAAAAACAAAAAAAAAGGCAGAACAAAAAGGGTGGAGAAAACACAAAAGAGAAACAGAACATAGCTTCGAGTCACCGCAGGGTCGGGGGCTAGAAATCAAAAACAAGGGAAAATGTCTCCAAAACAAAAGAGCGGGGGAAGTTGGTGTCGAAATTCACGACTCGGCTCAATCTCTCGTCTTGCCGGGTTAGAGAGAGAGAGAGAGAGAGAGAGAGGAGAAAGACGAAGAGATCACATTTCGAGATGTGAAACAAACCACAAAACTTTCTCTCTCTCTCTCTCTCTCTCTCTCTCTCTCTCTCTCTCTCTCTCTCTCTCTCTCTCCACCCCGAAAATGGAAGAGTTCCTTCCGGGGAACAGACTCTAGAGACGAGAGGAAAAGCAGAGAAAATGCTCTTGCTTTCCTCAGGCTCCTATGTCATTCTGGTACGTAATATAAATACACACATGCATACATACACACACGCGCATATAAATGTGTGTGTGTACTTCTCAATACTATGAATACCTCAACGCTTCCATCTCAACCAATGGACGAAGAGAGCTTCAGAGTGTGTTTGCATGTATGTGTGTGTGTGTGTGTTCAGGATTCAATTTCGAGTTCAGGAACAACCATCCAATCACAATATTGTGCCGTTGAGCAGTGCCATAAACGTACGGGCCGTCATCATGTTCAGGGAGTGGAATTGCCTGTGCTACGTAAGAGGGCGTTGCATACAATCATGCAGCATTGCATTGCATTGCAGGATGCATATGGGACTGGTGTTGTTCCTACTGCATATGTATGTAACAACCATAACACTTGAATTTTAAATTATATATAGCGTGAAAATATGCTTTCGTGTCATCGGAGAATAAAACTTGAATCTTATATACCAGAATAAGGACGAAAAATTTAAGCTAAGCTCTGGACTGTAACTCATAAAACTGATCACTTATTAGTGAGAAATTAAGTTTTTACAAAAATGAAGAATTAGAATTGCTTGCAACGGAAGAGGCGGAGTTTTATATACACTATACTGAAAGGATCCGCTTTTAAATTTTTCGAAGTAACTGGAGTGTCAGGCTCTTAAAAATGCCTGTCATTTCCGAAAAAGGAAAAAATAATTTTGTCATTGATGGAGGCGTCAGTGTTTTTCCGCATACCAAAAAGAAAAAAAAACTCTTGCATGAGAGCAATGGGAAATAAAAAAAAAATAATAATTCAGCCATCTTTTAGCATATCGGAGCAGCGAAAAATTTGGGCTTCCCCCCCCCGGGGGGTGCGGTGGAAGAGGTGGAGGAGGGAGGAAGACGGGGCGGAGGGAGGGGGGGGGGGGGAATGTTTTGGGCATTCTTTCACCCTGTCTTGAAAAGCCTTTTGTAGAATATCGGCGCTGGGAAATAAAACGGAAAAAAACGACTGGTTTCTTTCACTACGTTTCCCCAAGTGCCTTTAAGCGCAAGCAATGGAGACTTTCACCGGAAGGAGAGAGAGAGAGAGAGAGAGAGAGAGAGAGAGAGTATTCACAAAAAATAAAATCGTCGCTAGAGAAAAGATGAAAAGATACAAAGAGAGAGAGAGAGAGAGGAGCTTTGCTTTATTCGTCGCTAGAGGAAAGATAAAAAAAAAAAGGGAGAGGGAGAGAGAGAGTATTCACACAAAAAATAAAATCGTCGCTAGAGAAAAGATGAAAAGATACAAAAAAGAAGAAAGAAAAAGTGAGAGAGAGAGAGAGAGAGAGAGACAGACAGACAGACAGACAGAGAGAGAGAGAGGAGCTTTGCTTTATTCGTCGCTAGAGAAAAGATGAAGAGAGAGAGAGAGAAGAGAGAGAGAGAGAGAGAGAGAGAGAGAGAGAGAGAACGAACCAGCAATGCTTAACAGCTCCTTACACCCAGAGACAACTTGAAGACCAGCAGCTCTTCAGTCTCGAGTGACAGATCAGTGGAAAGAACGCTGAGGACTGCAATGCTATGGAGGTATTGCCCGAAATTCTCTCTCTCTCTCTCTCTCTCTCTCTCTCTCTCTCTCTCTCTCTCTCCAATGTAGCTCCCATTCCATTCGCGTAAAAGGCATTTGGAAAATGCAGTGAAAGAAACCAGTCGTTTTCCAGTGTGTGTGTGTGTTTTTTTTTTTTTTTTTTTTTTGTTTTTTTTTTTTTTTTTTTTTCAGCGCCGATATTCTTCTACAAAAGGCTTTTCAAGATGGGGTGAAAGAAAGCCCAAATTACCGCACCCGCCCCCCGTCCCCTCTACCCCGGGGGCTATTCCTCTTCCTCCAAAAAATGCCTTTAAAGCCACGCCAAGGGAAACGCAGGAGATTTTTCCCTGTCCCGATATGCTAAAAGATGGTCGAATTATTTTCCCTTTTTTCCACTGATCTCAATATGAAGAGGTTTTTTTTTTTTTTTTTTTTTTTTTTTTTTTTTTGAGTACGCGATCAAACACTCTGCCATTATTTGGAAACACTGACGCTTTCACAAATAGAAAAAAATTACTTTTTCTTTTGGAAATGATGGCCGTTTTTTAAAAGCATGGAACTCCAGTTACTTATAAAAGTACTGATCTTTCCAGTATTACATACAAATCGCTCCTTCTATTACACGTAAGACTTAGTCTTCTTTTTTTCTCTCATTTTACCTGTTCATATCAGTTACAGCCCAAAAGCTTATGTCAAACGTACTCCTCCGTATCCATGTATATCAAAATTAGTAATGCCAACAGTGCACCCCGTGAAGTGCACTGAGGGCACGAATACCCTACGGAGGGGAGCAGGAATGAATTTGCACATCGCTTACACATCTGGAGAGAAGTGAATGCCTCAAATCGACAGGCCGTTGCGTAATAAGGTTTTGAACTGACGAAACGTCAATTCAGGGAGACACTGAATGAAAAGCCGGAGTGTGGTACCGTTTGAGGAAAGAACGATCTGGTTAATGCTCAATTAAAACTATTGTTTTTCCCGCTAATTTAGGTGAATTATATAATTCCCTGTCAGTCAGGACGTGGGTGGGTCTATCCCCCTGAGAGAGAGAGAGAGAGAGAGAGAGAGAGAGAGAGAGAGAGAGAATAACACTTATCAAAATTATATATATCTATATATATATATATATAGTATCTATATATATAATACTATATATATATATAGTATATATATATATATATATATATGTATATATATATATACACATAAGGGCCGGAGCTGGAGCTCAAAGAAGATATATTCCGAAGGAAGTAGTAGGGAAAGGCATCCTCATCTTTCAACAGTTTATTAATGCCGACGTTTCGCGACGAATTCCAGGTCGCATTTTCAAGGCTAAAAATATATATAAGTTTACGAACATTAATAATTGATCTAATTTAATTTATATTAAAAATGTCATGGCAACAGCTCTCAAGTACAGTAAAAAGTTAAAAGAAAAGGTAAAAGTTTAAAAGGTAAGTTAAAAGGTTAAAAGTTAAAAGTTAAAAGTTAAAAGTTAAAAGTTAAAAGTTAAAAGTTAAAAGTTAAATTGAACAGCACCTTCAAAGTCAGACTATTAAAAGTTACAGGACTTCACTAAAATTTCAGAAACACCTACTATAAAAAACAAAAGAAAGAGTAAAACTGACACAATATAGGTAAAAATACAGTGAGGCAGACCAGCTGCCCAAACTAGGCTATGAACAATTTTATAGAGGACGTTTGGGGTATTTAACGACGGTACAGTCTTTTTTTAATATGATAGATTCTAAAATTGTCAGGTTTGTTGTTGTTGTTCCGCAGTTGGCCCAAGATAGAAAAATCCTTGCTGTCAATATATGTTTTACATGTTTTTGAGTGATTCGTATATTGGATTGTTCTGGATTTGATAAAACTACTACCTGTTCTATGGCTTATGCCCCTGTGGGAATCAATTCGAACCTTCAACAGCCTCCTCGTGCATCCCACGTTATGTCCGTGATCACATCTCGGCAAGTATATTTATATACGACGCTTGGACGAAAGCAGAGGACTGAGTCGGTCTTGACTCTAAACAGCGATCCAATGGTTAAGGGATTTTTGCGCGGGGATAATTTTCAAGTCCACAGCCGGGAAACATCTTTAGAGTTTAGAGTCAAAGACCGACTCAGTCCTCTGCTTTCGTCCAGCGTCGTATATAAATATACTTGCCCGAGATGTGATCACGGGACATACGTGGGATGCACGAGGAGGCTGTTGAAGGTTCGAATTGATTCCCACAGGGGCATAAGCCATAGAACAGGTAGTAGGTTATCAAATCCAGAACAATCCAATATACGGAATCACTCAAAAACATGTAAAACATATATTGACAGCAAGGATTTTTCTATCTTGGGCCAACTGCGGAACAACAACAACCTGACAATTTTAGAATCTATCATTATTAAAAGACTGTACCGTCGTTAAATACCCAAAACGTCCTCTATAAAATTGTTCATAGCCTAGTTTGGGCAGCTGGTCTGCCTCACTGTATTTTTACCCTATATTGTGTCAGTTTTACTCTTTCTTTTGTATAGGTAGGTGTTTCTGAAATTTTAGTGAAGTCCTGTACTTTTAATATGTCTGACTTTGAAGGTGCTGTTCAATTTTAACTTTTAACTTTAACTTTTAACTTTTAACTTTTAAACTTTTAACTTTTAACTTTTAACTTTTAACTTTTACTGTTACCTGTTACCGTTTACGTTTACCTTTTACCTTTTACCTTTTTACCTTTTTACCTTTTTACTTTTGTACTGTATTGAGAGCTGTTGCCATGACATTTTTAATATAAATTAAATTAGATCAATTATTAATGTTCGTAACTTATATTATATTTTTAGCCTTGAAAATGCGACCTGGAATTCGTCGAAGAAAACGTCGGGCATTAAATAAACCTTTGTTGGAAGATGAGGATGCCTTTCCCTACTACTTTCCTTCGGAATATATTATATATAAATGATATATATATATTATATATATATATATATATATATATATATATATATTATATATATATATAATATTATTTAATATACAATATATATATAATATAAATATATATTATATATATATACTATATATATATATATATATTTATACTATATATTAAATATATATATATTAATATATTTATATATTATATAGTTAAATAAGAGGACCGTCGACGAAATAATCCCTACACCATTACCTGGAAAGAATCATTTATCAGCAATCTCTCTCTCTCTTCTCATCTCTCTCTCTCTCTCTCTCTCTCTCTCTCTCTCTCTCTCTCATACAAAAATCTTTCCGGCTCAGTTTCCTTTTAAAACAAAACCTTTTAACTCTGGCTCTCAGACCAAATGGTCTTTTTCAGCCATATCATCCAACATTCTCTCATCAAAAGTGCCTATTCCAGCAGACCCCGAGCTGGAACTGTAACCTACAGGAAAAAAAAAATAGAATACCAAAACAAAGTCCCAGACAGAACCTGGGAAACAGAATCCACTGTAGCTTTGTTTGAGAAAATATAAAACAGCTAAAGTATTCATGAGCTTTAAAAACAAACCTATTTCAGGAAACTGCAAAGCTACACTGAATCACGAAGAACCTGGGAAATGTAATTCACTTACACACACAATGAGACAATATAAGTTCCTGTGGCTTTCTTCGAGGTGATATTGAGTATCTAAAGTATTTATAAACTTTAAAAACAAAGCTATTTCATGAAAAGGAATTCACTTACACACAAGAAGAAAAGTATTATTCAGGGACCGCTGACCTGAAATTCAAGCTTCCAAATCAAGTAACAGAAGGTAATACGACTTACAAAAAGAAGAGATCAGTAACCAACAATGATAAAGCAGCAATTAGTAAATAAATAAATATACTATATATATATATATATATATATATATATATATATATATATATATATATATATATATATAACATACAAATATATTCACGTTGATGTACAAGCACAAACCAACTACAAAATACAACAAGCACATTGCACATTACAACAAATCACACAAAACGTACAATGTCTTTGAAAAACATTACATAAACAAGGGACTCATCCGCCCCGCCCCCTTCCCTGAAATCTGGTCTGTTAAGACAGAACTGCCCGAAAGGTCATGAAGATAAACAACCTCTGACGTCACAGGCACTGGAGGAAAAGAAAGTTGAGCCACAAAGAACAGAAAGTAAAAAGGATATATTACCTACAGATATGACCCTAATGGGCATATGGAGGTTGGAGGAGAGAGAGAGAGAGAGAGAGAGAGAGAGAGAATCTGGTTACTCTTCATAAGTTACAAGGAGTTACAACGATTAGGTTGTGTCAAAGACTTGTTAATCCATCCGAGGAGACATCGTGTGCCCACTTATATCTCTAGGAGCAGATTTTACTGCTCATTCTCAGTGTCCTAACGATTTTGTCTAGCTTTCTTTTAAACTCCTCCACACCGTTGCTGTTTACAACTTCTGGTGGCAGTTTATTCCACGTGTCACATATCTTTTGTGTGAAGAAGTTCCCACAATGGGATGTGTTGTATCTCTTCAGCTCTAGTTTCCATCCATTATTTCTTGTCATACTGCTTGTATGAAACTGTTCATCGTAACCTCACTTCCTCAAGATGTTCCCAAAGCAGGAAAAATTAAAAAAACAAAAGCAAAAGAAAAATAACGACAGCTCTCTCTCTCTCTCTCCTCTCTCTCTCTCTCTCTCTCTCTCTCTCTCTCTACCCTGAGAACAATTTCTTCCAATAATTGGCTCTCAGCTGGAGGTCAGGAAGGAAGGAAGGAAGGAAGGACGCCATCCCATATTGACGGAATGGGCCGAGAGCCTACAAACTATAAACCACGGCCAGTTAATTAATATCGAGCGGCCGGATTAACTCCCGGGGATAAATCGCCCCAAAATGGAGATTAACGGGGATTTAAACGTCAGCGGTTGGAATATCCCGGATCAAAGTGGGACTGATGCTTGAGTGATACTTAAGTGATGCATTATAATTATAACCGTGAAGTGTGGCCAGACAGCTGATAGGCATTGTGGGCTTGTGGTATATAAATAAACAAGAAGAGGCCGTGATGGCGTGAGACCAGTTTGATTTAATATTTGGAAGGCTACACCGAGAATTTTTAATATTGTCTCTATATAATAATTATTATTATTGGTGAAGAAATCTGCAATGGTGTAGGTGCAAATATATATATATATATTTTTTATATATATATATCATATATATATATGCTCTATCACAGTCCTCTAATTCGACTGGGTGGTATTTATAGTGTGGGGTTCCGGGTTGCATCCTGCCTCCTTAGGAGTCCATCACTTTTCTTACTATGTGCGCGTTTCTAGGATCTCACTCTTCTGCATGAGTCCTGGAGCTACTTCAGCCTCTAGTTTTTCTAGATTCCTTTTCAGGGATCTTGGGATCGTGCCTAGTGCTCCTATGATTATGGGTACGATTTCCACTGGCATATCCCATATCCTTCTTATTTCTATTTTCAGATCTTGATACTTATCCATTTTTTTCCGCTCTCTTTCTCTTCAACTCTGGTGTCCCATGGTATTGCGACATCAATGAGTGATACTTTCTTCTTGATTTTGTCAATCAAACGTCACGTCTGGTCGATTTTGCCCGTATCACCCTATCTGTTCTGATACCATAGTCCCAGAGGATCTTTGCCTGATCGTTTTCTATCACTCCCTCAGGTTGGTTGTTCGTACCATCTTATTACTGTAAGGTAGCTGGTGTTTCTTGCACAGGCTCAAGTGGAGGGCTTTTGCTACTGAATCATGCCTCTTTTTGTACTGGTTCTGTGCAAGTACCGGACATTCGCTTGCTATGTGGTTTATGGTTTCATTTTTCGTTTTGCACTTCCTACATATGGGAGAGATGTTATTTCCGTCTATCTTTCTTTGGACATATCTGGTTCTTAGGGCCTGATCTTGTTCCGCTGTTATCATTCCTTCAGTTTCCTAATTATTATTATTGTTTTTTTTTTTTTTTTTTTTTTTTTTTTTTTTTTTTGTTTTTTTTTTTTTTTTTTTTTTTTTGCTCTATCACAGTCCTCCAATTCGACTGGGTGGTATTTACAGTGTGGGGTTCCGGGTTGCATCCTGCCTCCTTAGGAGTCCATCACTCTCCTTACTATGTGTGCCGTTTCTAGGATCACACTCTTCTGCATGAGTCCTGGAGCTACTTCAGCCTCTAGTTTTTCTAGATTGCTTTTCAGGGATCTTGGGATCGTGCCTAGTGCTCCTATGATTATGGGTACGATTTCCACTGGCATATCCCATATCCTTCTTATTTCTATTTTCAGATCTTGATACTTAATCATTTTTTCCCTCTCTTTCTCTTATTATTATTATTATTATTATTATTATTATTATTATTATTATATTATTATTATTATTCAGAATATGAACCTTATTCATATGGAACAAGCCCACGAAAGGAACACTGACTTGAAATTGAAGTTTTCAAAGAATCATTATTATTATTAATATTATTATTATTTTAGAAAAATGAAACCTATTTCAAATGGAACAAAGCCTACAAAAGGGGCCACTGATTTGAAATTCAAACTTCCAAAGAATGTATTATTATTATTATTATTATTATTATTATTATTATTATTATTATTATTATTATTAGGAACGAGCTCACCAAAGGAACACTGACTTGAAAATCAAGCTTCCAAAGAATATTGAGCTCACTGTAAAGGAGTAACATTAGATACTACTAGGAAATACAGAAAGAGGTTAACTTACTCGACCTTTCACCAATCTAAATCTGAGGACTTAAATTCCATCTTTTCAATTATAATAATGAAAAGTTATTACTATATATAAAAATACCTAAAACAATCAGGTAGGCAACAGTGCATTTTTGGACTACATGCAATTGTATTCTTCTCGGTCACGAAGATATAATCCAATGTTCTCGATTAAGAAGAAGAAAAAACAGAACTGAGTAAGATAAGAATGGAAGGGAAACAAGAGGGTCTTTCACATCCCAAAGTCTGCCTCTGAGGAACTTTATTTAATCTACTCTGTAAATTTCTCACGTCCGCATGAGCAGAATCATATTTCAGAACTTCACAGCAGAAGGCATTACTGCGCATCTAAGTAGCTACTATAAGCTTGAGTCATATCTACTACACTTGCAAATTTGGAATGGAAAGGAACGTTAAAATGAAAACCTCCCAGTTACGCTATGCCAAATTTAACTCTGTGAATAAATAGTGATGCTTTTCTGTGTGTGTGTAAAAAAAAAAAAAGGCGAAAAAAAGGAGAGGGGAAAAATATATATGCCCTCTTGTCACCAATTCCCTCGGAGGCAGACTGGAAAATTTACGTTTCAATAAATTCCGGTAAATCCCACTACATACAATCCCACGAAATCCGAACGGGGGCACCCCTCCCCGTCACCCTCTCTTCCCCCCAACGAACGTCGGCCATAAAACGAATTCAAATACAAGGGAATGAAAAAAGAAAAAAAGAAAAAGATATCTCGGCCTCATTCAATAAACTTCGCCGAAAACACTGTCCTCATCATCGCCGCCATCAGCGTCCCATGAAGTGGGCGGAATCGTACCGAAACCGCCCAATTCAACCCGACGAATATATATATATCTCTTACCAGCCAGCTTCATCTTCAGCTTAAAGCTTTTCCCTCAGCTTCCCCTCGTCTTTCCAAAAGAGGGGAGACGAGGGGAAGGGGGCTTCAGCTTAAGCTTAGAGCTCTTCCCTCAGTTTCCCCTCGTCTTTCTAAAATAGGGGAGATGAGGGGAAGGGGCTTCATCTTCAGCTTAAAGCTTTCCCTCCCAACTTCCCCTCGTCTTTCTAAAATAGGGGAGATGAGGGGAAGGGGGCTTCATCTTCAGCTTAAAGCTTTTCCCTCAGCTTCCCCTCGTCTTTCTAAAATAGGGGAGACGAGGGGAAGGGGGCTTCATCTTCAGCTTAAAGCTTTTCCCTTAACTTCCCCTCGTCTTTCTAAAATAGGGGAGATTGGGGGGAAGGGGGGGGGCTTCATCTTCAGCTTAAAGCCTTTTTTCCTCAGGCTTTCCTCTCGTCTTTTCAAAAGAGGGGAGACGAGGGGGTGGGGGGGAGGCTTCAGGGCTTAAGCTTTATGCTTCAGGAAGCTTTCCCCTCCTCTTTCTGAAAGAGAAAGAAACTGCCTGAGGGGAGAAGAGGGGCTGGGGGAAGTAAGAAAGGAAGGGAGGGAGGGAGGGAGGGAAGGAGAGAGGCGGAGGATTCCAGCGCAACAGAATGTGACGTTTACTGCCAGAATAAAGCGGCGAAATATTGTATCGACCCGTTTCAAATTCAATATCCAGTCCGCCCACGTTCTGCATGGTCATAATGAAAATGAGAGACGGCCTTTTAGTAGTATAATATATACAGGAGCCCGGCTATAGGGATGTCGGGTAGCCGGGGAGGGAGGTCTCCCTGGATCTCGCCGGATAGGGTGTGAGGCTCCCTGGAGGAGTGAGGGGCCGGGGGACGTAGTATACCAGGGAGTCTCTCCCAAACTGGAAGGTAAAAGGGGAGAAGTTTGAATACTTTTTGAGACAGGTACCGTATCGAACGGGATGGGGTGAGAGAGTTTTGGCGAGTTAAGTTCTAAGGTTTGCGAGCGAAAGAGTGTGGGAGAGAAGCTCGTTCATTTTACCAGTGAATTACTGTACAGTTCTTTGTACTAATTTCCAATTAATATAAGTTTGAATATTGAAATAAAATTACTCATCTCACAGTTGCTTATAATGGAAAATGAAATACAACAGAACATATTATAAACAGATGACAAAATGATCATATCTTCTCAAAGCTTACAAAACATCTGGCTCCAGATCCGCCTCCAGATCCAATCACACGTCTCACATTCTGGGATCAAATTCCCAGCCCATAGCCCACTGGATCCAGAACTATTTCAGGACTCAACCAACCATTGCATACATACCATATAGGACCTTAGGTTCGGATCCAATTCAAAACCAAATCAACCCTTCAATAGGCCACTTATTCAGATATTTGAGAACCCAATTACCTTAAATTATTATTATTATTATTATTATTATTATTATTATTATTATTATTATTATTATTGAAAAAGAAACCCACAAATTCAATTGTAACTTGTTTACTTCTAAGTATTTACATTTAGTTTTACCTCCACACTCGAGTACTTTCAGGCCCTTCTGTGGCCCATTCTCAAGAGATGTTGGGATGTTAGCCTGGGTCAAGGCCCAGCAGTCTTCTGGAACTTCTTCTCGTTGTGCTGTCATTTATGCGATGGCTGTTCTGGTTTTCTTGAGAGTTGCCAATCCCCTCTTGTCGCTCTGATATCCTGAGCTGATGGTCAATGGGATTCACCCTTGTGGTAAGGGTGTGGTCACCGTAGTCTGTTTGGCCAGGAAACCTAATCTCCAGGTCAGCAGGTGGGGTCAATCTTAGCTTCTTTTAATATCAAAGCTCGGCTTATGGGATCTTCTGAGGTAAAACCTTTGTTTCCTTCAATTACTTTGATCTCTCGATAAGCGCACCTTCTACTACCCTCCTGTGACTAATGTTTTGTTGCTTTTGTATATAAGCCTACTGTTTTTGAAATCCATCCTATGGTCATTTTCCCAACAATGTCTAGCTATAGCACTCCCCTGAGAGTTAAGCTGTACTGCCCTTCTATGTTCTTGGACTCTAGTCCTTATTCCCCTACCTGATTCCGCCCCACATATCTGTCTCCACAATTATTGCAATTGATTATGTAAACCCCCGCTACATCATCTGTATTACTGTCTTCTCCTTCCAATTTATTTTTACATACTTTGTTTTTAAGGTATTATCAAAGGTATATACAAATTTATATTGACTTTCTTTCATTTTTGAAGTGATTTGTTTCATTTTAGGCATAAAAGGGAGGGCAACTATTTTCTTGTTTTCTTTATTCCATGTACTCTCTACATTCGCTCTGTAAAATATTTTTCTCTAGCTTTGGTGAGTTGCCCTTTTTCTGAACATTCCGGGTATGCTAATGCATCGAAGCTTTTATCGATGTAATTTATTTCTTGCTCTATCTTGAAAGGGTCACACTTCTCATTGCCCTCAGAAATAAACTGTTAGAACCCTTTGATACAATCGTAACATGGTCAACATTAAAAATAAGTTTTGAGAGTTTATTTAGTAATTCGGTTTGGATAAAATTTAGCAATATGGATAATATAAAGAATATCTCAAGTAGATTATTGACTAGGGATGAAACGCAGCACTAGGGCGTAGGATTAAATTTTTGTGCAGGGACTACAAACAATATTAACATAGAATTCAACAGCAAGATTAACTACCTGAATGTTTGAA
This sequence comes from Macrobrachium nipponense, assembly GCF_015104395.2. Classification (NCBI taxonomy): domain Eukaryota; kingdom Metazoa; phylum Arthropoda; class Malacostraca; order Decapoda; family Palaemonidae; genus Macrobrachium; species Macrobrachium nipponense. The sequence continues at coordinate 1,367,554 of NC_087212.1, forward strand.
CATCACAATGATTTAGCTCCTTTTCTCAGAGAGTGATGATAGGAGTAATGAAAGCAAACTTGGAGATATCTTGCCAAGGAGATTTAGTGTCGCTCTGAAGGGTGATTAAAAGCTACAAAGATATTAGAATTATGAAAAGCTGACAAAGGGGGTAGTATTGTCATCATGAATAGCTCAGAATATAGGAGGGTTAAAATGTACAGGCTACTAGATGATGAACTACTTATGCTAAAATAGAGAATCCTCCAACAACCCAAAAGCTTCAGAATACCTTTAATCAGAATGTGAAGAAAATAATCAGTAGACTAGTAATGGGAAGGACATGCTATGCACTAAATTATTCTCAAGTAAATTACCTGAACTTGCATATATATATGGCAGCCCCAAAATACACAAGGAGGGCTGCCCTCTACGCCCTATTGTTTCTAGTAGGAAATCTCCTCAACAAAAACTTAGCTGTGTGGTTAGCTGGAGAACTAGGAATATACTTAGGTATATTTTCAGAATCCCATATTAAAACATTCAGTAGATTTCATAGACAAAGTTAAGGAAAAGAATATAAAGGGACACATGGTTAGTTTTGATGTAGTAGCATTATTCACCAATGTCCCCTTAGATAAAGTATTAGAATTCCTACAGACTAAACATAATGAGGGTATTTTCAATCCAAACATCGAAATAGGCGTCTTCCTTGAGTTTGATCAAATTGTGTGTCAGTGGTACTTATTTCACGTTTGAGGACATGTTTACAAAACAGAAATATGGAGTAGCTATGGGGTCCTCATTATCACCTATACTCGCTAACATCTATATGGAATATTTCGAAACTAATCTAGTTCCTAATGTGAATGTCCCTAACTTAAAACTGCAAGGATGGTGGAGATACGTGGATGATATTTTTGCTATTCTGCAAGGGGATGGAAATAAAATAGAAACTTTTCTAGATGAGCTCAATAAGTTTGATAACAATATCCAGTTCACTTTAGAGAAAAGTAACAATAATAAACTGCCCTTTTTAGACATACTCATAGAAAGAAAAGAAACAGGATATGAATTCAGCACATATAGAAAGCCCACACATACAAACTCATATATTCATTTCTTCTCTTTTCATAGTCATGATATAAAAAATAGGGGTTCTAACAGGTTTATTTCTGAGGGCAATGAGAACGTGTGACCCTTTCAAGATAGAGCAAGAAATAAATTACATCGATAAAAGCTTCGATGCATTAGCATACCCGGAATGGTTCAGAAAAAAGGGCACTCACCAAAGCTAGAAAAATATTTTTTTTACAGAGCGAATGTAGAGAGTACATGGAATAAAGAAAACAAGAAAATAGTTGCCCTCCCTTTTATGCCTAAAATGAAACAAATCACTTCAAAAATGAAAGAAAGTCAATATAAATTTGTATATACCTTTGATAATACTTAAAAAACAAAGTATGTAAAAATAAATTGGAAGGAGAAGACAGTAATACAGATGAGTAGCGGGGGTTTACATAATCAATTGCAATAATTGTGGAGCAGATATGTGGGGGAATCAGGTAGGGAATAAGGACTAGAGTCCAAGAACATAGAAGGGCAGTACAGCTTAATCTCTAGGGGAGTGCTATAGCTAGACATTGTTGGGAAAAATGACATAGGATGGATTTCAAAAACAGTAGGCTTATATAAAACAAAAGCAACAAAATTAGTCACAGGAGGGTAGTAGAAGGTCGCTTATCAGAGAGATCAAAGTAATTGAAGGAAACAAAGGTTTTACCTCAGAAGATCCCATAAGCCGAGCTTTGATATTAAAAGAAGCTAAGATTGACCCTGCTGACCTGGAGATTAGGTTTCCTGCCAACAGACTTACGGTGACCACACCTTACCACAAGGGTGAATCCCATTGACCATCAGCTCAGGATATCAGAGCGACAAGAGGGATTGGCAACTCTCAAGCAACCAGAACAGCCATCGCATAAATGACAGCACAACGAGAAGAAGTTCCAGAAGACTGCTGGGCCTTGACCCAGGCTAACATCCCAACATCTCTTGAGAATGGGCCACAGAAGGGCCTGAAAGTACTCGAGTGTGGAGTAAAACTAAATGTAAATACTTAGAAGTAAACAAGTTACAAATTGAATTTTGTGGGTTTGGGTTTTCTTTTTCAATCTTCAGAAGAAAACTGAAAGAATTTTTGTTTTTGTTTGGTTCATTATTATTATTATTAGTAGTTATTAGAGAAACAAATCCACAGTTATGTAAATGTACATATATATTTAAATTTAATACTTCAACTCCGGGAATCTGTTCATTTCCCTTAACAATCAGATTGATAAGGGGAACCGAACAGATTCCCGAAAGCTATGCTTAAAGTTTTAAATTTCATTATATGTACATTTACATAACTGTGGATTTGTTTCTCCATTTGAAAACTCGTGCTACTATGGGAATTTATTATTTATTATTATTATTATTATTATTATTATTATTATTATTATTATTATTATTATTATTATTATTATTATTATTAAGAAAGCTTCAAACTTCTCCATGCGATGCAAGGAACACTAAAGCAAAGAAAACTATATAACATCATAAAGGAGTAATATTTGAATCAATTCCTGGTTGATGAGCTTAAGGCAGACAGGATAAACGAGGGATTTAAAAAGATGTATTTTAAACCTGCGTAATTCATTTGGACGAGGAAGGGAGAGAGAGAGAGGGGGGGAGGGGGTGGTTATGCCGCGGTAAATACTCCGCCAAAAGATTTATGAAGTGGATATTTAATTTGCCCACTTCCTAAATACCATGAACCGGAGTTAATTAAAATCTCTATTGCCCGAATTATGAACCAGAGTTGCCGGTTGGTAAATAAATGCACTCAAATAAAATGCGGAATACACGGAGGTTACACTTATATAGAGATCGTTTCTATGTTGAGAGAGAGAGAGAGAGAGAGAGAGAGAGAGAGAGAGGAAATAACCGATAGTTTCTATTTTACAATTTTTTCATTGAGAGAGAGAGAGAGAGAGAGAGAGAGAAGAGACCTTACCTTACCTTACAGTTCGTTCGGGTTTGCCCCAGGTCCCTCAGTGTGAGGCGCCTCTAATGTCTACCAGAGAGTTGCTAGTACATCTTCCGGTATATTTTTGCATCTTCCAATCTTGGATGTCTGGGATGCAGTTTAGATATTTGTCGAGCTTATTCTAAACACACATCTACGCTCACTCCTGATATATTCCTCAGATGAGCTGGCAGCGCATTGAATAGACGCTGCCATTATCGATGCTGGTGCGTAGTGGATTAATGTCCTGTGTGCTTTCCTTATTTTTCCTGGTATAGTTTTGGGACTATTAATCTACCTCTGCTTGCTCTTTCTGATATTTTAGTTCCATGATATTTTCTGTTATTCCTTCTATCTGTTTCCATGCCTGAATTATCATGTAGCGTTCTCGGTTCTCCTTTTCTAGACTATATAATTTGAAGGATTGTAGTCTTTCCAGTAGTCAAGGTCTTAACTTCTTCTATTCTAGCTGTAAAGGACCTTTGTACACTCTCATATTTGCTGCGATCCTTTGACAGTGTGGGTGACCATATCATATTGCAATATTCAGTGGACTCACGAACATATGTTTTATACAGCATAATGTGGTTCAGCTTTTCTTGTTTTGAAGTGCCGTAACAACATTCCCATTTTTGCTTTACATTTTGCCAAAAATAATTGCTATTTGATCATTGCATACATGTTCCTATTCATCATCACACCAAGGTCTTTAACTGCTTCCTTATTTGTGATTGTCTCATTATTAGGTCCCCTATATGCATATAGCTTTGCCTTCTCTGTCTCCATAATTTATTGATTCAAATTTATCAGAGTAAATACCATCCTATTTACCTCTGCCCAATCATATACTTTGTTTAAGGTCTCTTTGTAGAGCGTTCCAATCTTCATCACAAGTAATTTCTCTACTTATACTTGTGTCATCAGCGAAACTACTCACTACCGAATCCTTAACACATTACTGTCTATGTCTTCAATCATAATAACAAACAGTATCGCAGCTAACACCGTACCTTGTGGCACACCGGATATTACCTTGGTTCATCCGATTTCTCATCGTTTGCAATAACTATCTGTTTTCTGTTGTGTAAAAACATTCTTTTAACCATCTTCCTACTTTATCTACGATATTGTGTTTTCTAATTTTCTTCGCTATTATATTATGGTCTACTTTGTCAAAAGCTTTTGCAAAGTCTAGATAAACCACATCTGTTTCATTTCCGCTTTTCATATTTTTGAATATGTTCTCACGGTGGACTAACAGTTGGGTTTGCGTACTTTTTTCCGGGTACGAAACCGTGTTGTCCTATATTAAACAAATTATTTTATTAAATGTTTGTTTCTATATTTTTTCTTCATTACCCTTTCATACACTTTCATAATACGTGTGTTAGACTCACAGGCTATAATTACTTGCCTCTAGTCTTGATCCACTTTTGTTTGAAAGTAGGGGTGATATATGCTAATTTGTGCTCATCATAAATCTTGCCTGTATCTACACTTTGTCTTAATAATATTGCAAGTGGCTTTGCGATAGAATGAACTACCTCTTTAACAAAATAGCAGGGACTCCATCAGGCCCTGCAGCAGCTCCATTTTTAATTTCATTAATTGCCTGCACAATATCAGCTTCATTAATTTCTATGTCAGCTAAATATTCACTATTTTCGTCCCATACTTCTATATCATTATCTTCATTATCTATTCTAGGGGTGAATTCTCTCTTATATCGTTCTGCCAGTATGTTGCAAATTTCCTTTTTTTCATTCGTTAATCTCCCTTCAATTCTCAGATGGGCCTATTTTCTATTCTCTTTTCTTTTATTCATCTTCTTCGCATATGAGTATAATAGTTTGGGGTTTTGCTTGATATTTAATAGGGTTTTTTCTTCCAAGTCCCGTTTTCATTTTTCTTTTGATTGTATATCTTTTGTTCTGCATTTTCTATCTTACTTTTTAGTTCTATAACTTTCCATGCATTTTTTTCTTTTGCAAGACCTTTTTTCCACTTTCTGATTTTCTGGAACAAGATCCTTCTGTCTCTTGGTATGCATGAATGATGTTTACTTTTCTTCTTCGGTATATATTTATCCAATATTTTCTCTAATATTTTATATAATATCTCCGTATTTACCCTTATGTCATCACTTACGAAAATGTTATCCCAATCTTTGTTTAATTCTTCATTTATTTCTGACCATTTTATATTTTTTACTGTAGAAGTTGTATTTTCCATATCCTTCCCACTTTTTCATTTCTTGCTTATCTCTGTTTTCACTTGCTTTGGAATGAACTGTTAATTCTATGACATTATGGTCTGAAATACTCGCATTATAAACTATTATTTCTTTAACATAATTCATCTCGTTCACAAATACTAGGTCTAAAGTATTTTCCTTCTTGTTGGCAGGTGATTTATTTGTTGAATGTTGTATTCTAGTAGCATATCTAATAGCTTTTCGAATTGCCTCTTATCTTCTGCACTACTATTACTCTCTTTTTTATATGTATAAGTACAACCACAATCTCCTATTCGTTCTTTCATTCTACGAAAGGAAAGTTGAAGTCTCCAGATAGGAGAATAGTCCAGTCCTTGTGATTTCTACATATATCATCCAATTTTTCAATTATTAATTCAAACTCTTTAGTATTAGGAGGTCTATATATTACTATGTTCATTAATTTTTCAGATTCAAATTCTACCGCTATTAGTTCACATTCTGAGTTACTATATTTCTCATATATTTTTCCTTGTTTTTTGTCTTTCCCATACATTGCGGTTCCCCCTTGATTCCTATTTTTTCTATCTGATCTATAAGTTTGGAACCCTTTTATTTGATCATCATTCCCAGTCTCTTGGGAATACCAGGTTTCACCTTATATCATTATATCTATTTTGTTTCAATTTGGGTTAGTTTTTCTAAGTACTCTATTTTCTTTTCGAGTTACTCGTAACTAAACCCTGCGCATTCATCACTATGATGGTTTGCGTGTTTTCTCCTTCATTTAATATTGGTAGTAATAAGGATTTTCCCATGTCTCTTTCCTGTTCTGGTATGTTGTTCTTTTTTCATTTCCAGAAATTCTGACATAAAAAATCCAACTTTTCCATAATATTTGATCTTCCTTCATCATAATTATTCATTTTGTGTCTGAATCTGCAATTTTTCTCGTTTCTGCAATATCCTCTTGCATAATAAATACAGTTATTATCTCTTTGGTAGAATTTCGGAGCTGAATCTTTTGAAATTTTTTTGCTGACAACCTTTTCCTGCATTCCTCATTGGTGGCTTGCTTTTCTCTTTTACCTGATTATTCTTGATTTCTCTCTTTATTTGTTTCTTTCTTATTTTGGATTTTTATTACTTGGTTGGTTATTTATTTGATTATGATTCATGGCTACAGGGTGCGATATATTTACATTTTTTGTCGACTTACATCCTTTTCCTTCTTTTATTTTTGTTTTGCATATTTTTGGATGCAGATCTCTGCAATCTTCCCCATAGCCATCTAGGTATGCACATTTACCATATATTTCATAGTTGTGACATACCTTAGGATGTTGTAGTAACATCTTTCTCCAAATCTCTGCAATTCCCTCTTTTCAAAAGGTTGCAGATTTTGTCTTTCTTGTCTATTTTTCCTCTTTCCCGTCATTGTAGTAGATCTGGGTAGAGCCTCTTCGGGATTTGCTTTTGTGTTGTCATATCGTAATTTATTTCTTCGTAGTATGCTGCTTTATTGCCTCATATGTAGTATCAATGAGTATCTCTGCATCCATACTTTTATCTTGTTCTTTGTTTTCCTTATTTTTTCTGTCATTTTTGTTTTGTTTACTTCTCTTCCGTTTTCCTCTTCTTCTTCTTCTTCTTCCTCTTCCTCTTCTTCTTCATCCTCAACTATTTGTACATTCAATCTTGCTTTAATAACATTGTCTATCCATGATAGACATGTTGAACAAAATATTCTTGTATCTTTTCTCATATCTGCAATTACCTCAGCACACTGTGGATGGGTCGGAATGTTGCATGCAGCACATTTTCTGATTAGGTTTTGTGGATTGACTATGCTATACCAAACCTTACACAGTTTGCATGCTTTTGGCATTCTTTTTTTTTTTTTCCTAATGCATCAATTAGGATATTCACAAGATTCACCTTATTCATTTCTTTGTCGGAAGAGAGAGAGAGAGAGAGATGAGAGAGAGAGAGTAGAGAGAGAGAGAGAATACAATTTTTTCAGTTGAGAGAGAGAGAGAGAGAGAGAGAGAGAGAGAGAGAGAGAGAGAGAGAGAGAGAGACTACAGAATATCGGAAACTTTCTCTTTTACCATTTTTTCTTTGGAGAGAGAGAGAGAATAATCTTTAAAAATCCAGATAAAATGACCAATCATCTACCACAATAACAATACAGGCCAGACACTTAAATACACTCTTAATTTTTAGTTATACTTCACTGCATGAAATTTTGATATTGCAACAATAATGCCAAAATAATTATTACAGACCCCACGTCATCTCACAGCCATCAGAGAAAGCCTAATATCTCAGCATAAATAACTGATTAGCATACAATTTGTGCATGCGACATATTCTCTCTCTCTCTCTCTCTCTCTCTCTCTCTCTCTCTCTCTCTCTCTCTCCATAATCATACAAATCTAAATGTTCTAGCAGAGATGACTGATTGACATACAAACAATGTGTGCACCATATATATCTCCCCCCCCCCCCCCGTCTCTCTCTCTCTCTCTCTCTCTCTCTCTCTCTCTCTCTCTCTCTCTCTCTCTCTCTCTCTCCATAATCAGCCATTGTCTTTAGACTTTCCCCCTCCATTAATTTCGCATTCCATATTCATATGAACAGTTCCCAAACAGACAGCAATATTTCAAAGTGCGATTACCGTACGGTTATTTCCGCATTATGCACAAATGTGCATTCGCGCATTCATTATGCACTTATCCAGCAAGATAGGGTATGCAGTGCAATCAATGCGAGCACATCGATGCATGTGGCTGTGACTTTTATCTGATGTTCAACTCGACTTGCAAATTCATATACAGACATGCAAACGGAATATGAATTACTGAGACAAATATTCCCAACTTTCTCTCTCTCTCTCTTCTCTCTCTCTCTCTCTCTCTCTCTCTCTCTCTCTCTCTCTCTCTCTCTCTCATTTGATAGACCGTTTTGGTAAGTATATATTTCATGTACTGAGACAAATATTCCTATCTATCTCTCTCTCTCTCTCTCTCTCAAACAGGATTTACAATAAAGAAGATCAAAGTTATGCTATACAGAAAACATCACATATTTACCACACTGAATGATAATGATTCTCTCTCTCTCTCTCTCTCTCTCTCTCTCTCTCTCTCTCTCTCTCTCTCTCTCTCTGTTCAATGGCCTGAGACCTGGCAGATTCAAAGGCATCTGAAGCCGGCTTTCAGGACGGTCTCTGACACATAATGCAGTTCCCCTGTTCCCTGTTCCCTTCCAGAAGATTTCTCGATATGGGGAACACGCACCTGAGGATTATGGGTGTTCGAGGAATGGTACAGGAAAAAGAAATTGAATTCAAGATAGTATTCTGGAGGCAAAAAAAATATATATATATTCTTTTCAGAATAATATTCCGGAAATCAAAGCGAAATTTTATTTTCAAAATAATCAGGAAAGACTGAAAGAAAAAATTCCAAAATAATATTTAGGAAAAAAAATTCAGTAGAGGCGCAGGTACCCCCACCCCCCACATTTTTTAAAATGATATCACATCAAGGCAAAAAAATCAAAACAAAATAATATTCCGGATGCAAAAAATATATAAAAAATATAAAAATTAAAATAAAGAAAAATAATATTCTGGAAAGGCAAAAACAATTTTCAAAATAATGTTCCGGAATAGCAATAACGACGAAAAAGGCTTCAAAATAATATTCCCCAAGAAAAAAACATTGAATTCAAACTAATATTCAGGGAAACCTTCCACCTCCTAAATTTTTCTTTTTAATTCAAACAGGACACAGGAGCATCTTCCTATTACCAATACATCGAGGAATGAAAAATAATAATAATAATAATAATAATAATAATAATAATAATAATAATAATAATAATAATAATAATAATAAGTATCAAGATCTGAAAATAGAAATAAGAAGGATATGGGATATGCCAGTGGAAATCGTACCCATAATCATAGGAACACTAGCACGATCCCAAGATCCTGAAAAGGAATCTAGAAAAACTAGAGGCTGAAGTAGCTCCAGGACTCATGCAGAAGAGTGTGATCCTAGAAACGGCACACTAGTAAGAAAAGTGATGGACTCCTAAGGAGGCAGGATGCAACCCGGAACCTCACACTATAAATACCACCCAGTCAAATTGGAGGACTGTGATAGAGCAAAAAAAAAAAAAAAAAAATATATATATAATAATAATAATAATAATAATAAATAAATAATAATAATAATAATAATAATAATAATAATAATAATAATAATAATAATAATAATGCCGAACGCATTGGAAAGGAAATCAATCTTTATATTGATAAATGTCATTATTTTAGGCACTCTTTCCAAGGCCTTCTATCCCACGATAATAATAATAATAATAATAATAATAATAATAATAATAATAATAATAATAATAATAATAATAATAATAATAGTAATAATAAAATAATAATAATAATAATAATAACAATAATAATCATTATTTGGAAGATGGCCCTCTTTTAAACAAATTCTGTTGAACAAAATGGCACAATTCAGAGAATTAATCTTATATATCATCTTTTTGTTTTTCTTATTACTCGCTTCTCTGCTTCAGCGATACTTCTTAATAAATATGATTGGCCAATATTCATATTGAGAGAAATCTAAATAATGCTGACTGTGATATTGTATTTAGAACAGCATCAATTAGATTTCTCCCAATGTGAATATTGGCCAATTATTAAGAAATATCCCTGAACCAGAGAAGAGGGTAATAAGAAAAATAGTATTCTAAAAAACTTCCCTATTTCCTTTGATATGCAGAGGTACAAGTACAACTAACTTAGAAAAAGGCAGAAGAAGCAGAAACCAAAAGACGGAGAGATAACAGACGTACATTAAACCGCCTAATTAATAATAGTAAAAAAAGGGAACGAGGGGATTTGCTACCAGACTTTTAGCTTATAAATGAGATACCTTCTTTTGATAAGGCCCTAAGAGGATTAGTGGGGGCCAGCATTATCGGAAACGTTATCGTTAGCCCGGAGAAGGAGTTGGCGACGAGGGGGGAAGGGGAGGATTTCTTTTGTTGGCAGGGAAATCTCCCTGTTAGCGACGTCGTGTCAAACATGATAAGGAAGGGGGGGTGGGGGGGATAACGAATTTTACGGACTATGGCAAAGTAATTGACGGTAATTTGCCTTACCATGCAAGTTATCATTACAGCATATGGCTAATAAAATATTATTGCACATATTGCACAAATGTCAGTATGCAACGTATGCACTGATGTGTTAATTATACGTCTTTGAATCTCATGACAAATCATACACAAATTTTGAGAGACAGAGAGAGAGAGAGAGAGAGAGAGAGAGAGAGAGAGAAAATAAAAAACATAAAAGCCTTCTAATATAATCACACACACACGAAAATAAATGCCAAATGAAAGCATAAGTCTCTCTCTCTCTCTCTCTCTCTCTCTCTCTCTCTCTCTCTCTCTCTCGTCTTTTTTTACTCACGCACGACAAACCAAACCTGTGGCTCCTCGCACGTGACAAACTAAACCCACAACTTTTCACTCATACGACACAAACTGCGGATAAACATACAATTTCAAACCAACACAACATACGATACGACCAAACCTGTAACCCCTGACACAAACGACAAAGAAAAACTGAAACTAAGCGTGACAATTCCTTCAAACATTCGACACAAACCAACTAACAATAATTCCTCTTCATGCAAAGGGCCACAAAAGAAACGTCCCTTCAAACGACGAGATTGAAAAAAGGAGAAGAAGAAGAAGAAGAAGAAGAAGAAGAAGAAGAAGAAGAAGAGGAGGAGGAGGAGGAGGAGGAGGAGGAGGTCAGGAGGAGGAGGAGGAGGAGGAGGAGGGCCCGTACACTGATGCCAAATTGAACACCCGATGAATATTAAAAGGAAGGGCAAACTGAGCCCAGCTGTTGGTATTCATTATGGCGGGAACGAGGGCAATGGAGGAGGAGGAGGAGGAAGGAGGGAGGAGGAGGAGGGAGGGAGGAAAGAACAGAGCAAAATCAGATAAGGAGTGATAAAAAGAAATTAGGCCCGTATTTGCATCGTGGGAGAATACAAGGGAAATATTTCTAATGAAGGGGGAAAAAGTATGGGTTTTTTCTATTTTTGTAAGGGTAAGCTGAGGTTTTTTCCTCAGCGTAAAATCTTCCGGAGGAGGGTTTGTTCCAAGGATGGGAAAAAGAGGTGGGGGTGGGGGGTGGGGGTTAGAATTTGTTATTCGTAAGGGAGAGGCACAGATAGATGTTTTGAGGGATGATTTCTTTTCACAAGATGAGGTTTTTTTTTTTTAATGGAAAATTTCTTTTAAAATAAAATGGAAGAAGGTTTTTTTTCAGAAGGGAAGGTTTTTACAGAAAGGGAAGATTTTTCCAAAAGAGGGGGAAGGTTTTTACAGAAGAGGAAGATTTTTCCAAAAGAAGGGGAAGGTTTTTTTCAGAAGGGGAAGATTTTTCCAAAAGAGGGGAAGGTTTTTTTTCAGAGGGGGAAGGATTTTTCCAAAAGAGCTGAAGGTTTTTTTTTCAGAAGGGGAAGATTTTTCATATGGATCAAGCCCACCACAGGGGCCACTGACTTCAAGCTCAAGCTTCCAAATAATATGGAGTTCAGTAGAAAGATTTAACAGGAAGTAAAGGGACATACAGAAAGAAGACATCACTTTATTAAAAAGACAAAAAATTTGTAAATAAAGATAAAAATGCAAGTCTCATCTTTGTCAAGATAATGATCAATATGCACATTTTCATTCATTTATCAACTTTCACCTATCATTCATTATTCCTCGCGTGTCTGTTTTTGGGGCCTGGTTGGGTTAGGTTAGGTTAGTTCAGCGTTTAATCAAGACCACCGAAAATAGTTCTGTCATTCGGTAGTCTCGTTAGTGGCCGTGGTGGTCTGTGTTGTTGCGTTGCCAGATGCATGATTATGGATAATTTTAACCTTAAATAAAATCATTACTACTGGGGCTAGAGGACTGCAATTTGGTAGGGTAGATGACTGGAGGGTGGATTATCAACATACCCATTTTGCAGCCCTCTAGCCTCAGTAGTTTTCAAGATCACCTCAATATAGTTTTCTTTTACAGAAAACTAAGAGGGAATAGCTAAGAAAATGCCAATTTTTTTCGCCACTGCGTTTTCCGGGGGAACAATGCGGAATCCCCTGACAAAAGGAACAGTTTCACACATCAAAAGAAGGTTCACGCAGCATCTCGATTTCGAGACATGAATGGCACTGGTCTCAGGGTGCTTGTTCAATGGCTGAATGTCTTCGAAGACAACCAAGAGAGAGAGAGAGAGAGAGAGAGAGAGAGAGAGAGAGACTCTCTCTCTCTGATAATTGAATTCAAGTTCAAGCAGTTTGGCTTTCCTCCCCAAACTTGAGGGGTCGACGCTCCCTTGTTAAATTCATGTTTACAGTGGCGCTCGGCATGTCTCGAGGAGTCCACCTTGATTAACCTATTTGTCTTTGTTGTTAGGCTGGGAATGAGCCTAACAACTGGGAATTACGGAGAGAGAGAGAGAGAGAGAGAGAGAGAGAGAGAGAGAGAGAGAGAGAGAGAGAGAGAGAAATGAAGAGTTGTTCTGCCTTACTACGTAATGGTCTCTTTCCTGGAATTAATTTCGCGACTCATTACAGGAGAGAGAGAGAGAGAGAGAGAGAGAGAGAGAGAGAGAGAGAGAGAGAGAGAGAGAGAGAGAGAGAGAGAGGATATCATTTCCAGATTATCAGTTACCTTTTAATTTTTAACAAGAATAGTAATAGTGATTACTACTATTACCTTCTGTTGCTTCTTTCTAATGAACACCATAATATTCTTTGTTCCTTACGAATAGAATACATCTCCACAATAATAATAATAATAATAATAATAATAATAATAATAATAATATAACCACTCTGTGCATGTTTCCTTCATTGTATCCATTTTATATATCAGGAAGATTGAGAGGGCAGGAGGAAGAAGAAGAGAAAGAGGAGGAGTAGGATAAAAAAAAGAGGAGGAAGAGTTAGAGGACGAAGAAGGGGAAAACGAAGAGGAAGACAAAGAAGAAGAGGAAGATAAATAGAGGAGGATAAACGCACGAAACGAATATCCTACACCCAGAAAGAGAGAAAGAGAGAGAGAGAGAGAGACGGTCAATTATATTAGTATTTGACAAGGCGTCAATCGGGGGCGAAGGCCCACGGTCCGGTTGAAGGCTCGTTTAATGAAGGCCGAAATCGTATCAGCCAGTCGCAACGCTATTAAACAACACCAGCCATTCCTCGGTCGAGAGAGAGAGAGAGAGAGAGAGAGAGAGAGAGAGAGAGACTCCCACCCAGCGGAGTTGTAAACAGCAGCAGCGTCGTGGAAGAGTTCAAAAGAAAGCTAAACAAAATCGTTGAGGACACTGTGAATGAATTGTAAAACCTGCTCCTCAGAGATAAGTGAGCCCACGAAGTCTCCTTGTAGGATGGACTGATAAGTCTTTGAGACATTCTAATCCTTGTAACTATCTCTCTCTCTCTCTCTCTCTCTCTCTCTCTCTCTCTCTCTCTCTCTCTCTCTCGTCTCCTGCTTCAGAGAAATGAAATATTAGCATGCCAATGTTTTGAGTTTATATATATATATATATATATATGTATATATATATATAATATATATATATATATATATATATATATACATATATATATATATGATGACAGATAAAAATGTTCTTTTACAACAGAATTCCATCTAATAAAAGGAGCCCATAAAAACGCCAAATATAGAATGGGATTTTCGCGGACTCCTTTCATTAGATATATATGTATAAAGCTTAATAGGAAACCTCTCTAATCACACAAGAGAATAATGAAATGTAAACTGAACCCACAGAGCCTTCACCCAATACCAGAGACGCACCACAAACTACGGAAATTATCACGGGGCTGCCTCGGAAGGCACCAGGACCAGCAGCAGGCAACAGCGGCTGGCCAAACAAGCAACAGTAAACAGAACGCGGTGGATGTTTGATGTACCCTCTCTCTCTCTCTCTCTCTCTCTCTCTCTCTCTCTCTCTCTCTCTCTCGCTCTCTCTCTTGTTCATCCAACTGTCTCTTTCATTCTCTTTTCCATCTTCCACTTTTTCTCCTTCGTATTCTCCTTAGTCATCATCATCAACAACTCGCTCTCACTCTCTCTCTACATGTTCCAACCCTAGTTTCTCTCTCTCTCTCTCTCTCTCTCTCTCTCTCTCTCTTTCAGGCCCTTGTCTCTCTCTCTCTCTTTCAGCCCTTGTCAACCCTTTTGTTTCTCTCTCTCACTCTCTCTACTTATTCCAACCCTTGTTTCTCTCTCTCTCTCTACTTTCTCTCTCTCTCTCTCTCTACTTATTCCATCCCTTGTTTCTCTCCTCTCTCTCTCTCTCTCTCTCTCTCATCCCTATTCCAGCCCTTGTATTTTTCTCTCTCTCGCCCCCCCCACCTCTCTCTCTCTCTCTCTCTCTCTCTCTCTCTCTCTCTCTCTCTCTCTCTCTCTCTCTCTCTCTCTCTCCTCGCAGGACTGAAAAAAGGAGAGGCAAATAACAGCGCAGAACGGGAGATATAAATATTCGCCAATGCGAAATGAAACTTTATTATTTAGACTTTTAATATTCTTACGTAAAATATTCATATTTTTAAGAGTACGAAACAAACGGAATCAACTGCCTTTTTTATTCACCTTCCAATCGCCTGACATCGTAACATAATTTCAACATTCACAAACCGACACAAATAATTGAACATAAAACAAACGATAAATGATATCTATTTTTTCTAACGTAAAACTGAGCATCA
Source organism: Macrobrachium nipponense (assembly GCF_015104395.2). Classification (NCBI taxonomy): domain Eukaryota; kingdom Metazoa; phylum Arthropoda; class Malacostraca; order Decapoda; family Palaemonidae; genus Macrobrachium; species Macrobrachium nipponense. The sequence goes on from NC_087212.1 coordinate 1,382,672, forward strand.
TATATAAACCGGATAAACAATAAAAGTGGACATTCTCAAACAATAAATACAATAACAAATGGTAAACAGCATATTTTTCAGAGTAAAACTTAAGTCATACATTAAAAAATTGGACCAGTAATAAAAACCGGGTACTCAACATCAATGCATAATAAATATCGATATTCAACATCGTAACATAATTTTAACATTAGCAGACACAAACAATGTGTGCAATTACGTACGATAAACTGCACGTTCCTGAAAGCAAAACTTTAATCATATATTTTAAAAATTGGATCAGTAATATAAAAGCGGATACTCAACATCAAAGCATAATTCCAACATTCGCGGAAGCAAAAAAACACGCGCAATTACATACGGCAAACTGCGCAATATGCAACGTAAAACTTAAAGCATATTTAAACCAAAAAAAATTGAATCGGCAATAAAAGCGGACATTCCATTCCGACTCGGATTCGGCCATCGCACGGCATTTTTTTAAATAATAATAATAATAGGAATTTGCTATCGATGGAATCCGGCAGTTTTCGCAAATCTCGGCGAATCGGGTGTATATAATGGTCAGCGATGAAATAGTGGCAAACTTCCATTATAAGGTCTTTATCCGGGTTATAAAAGGCATGAAGGATTGTCCCAAACATTCAGTGCCATATATAAATTATACTTAATACATTTTGTTATTATTATTAATGAAAATGTATAGAAGCTTCTCCATTCTTCTTATTACTGACTTTTCTTCTGTACTCAAATTGGCTATTAAAACGCCAAATGGGGGATTCGTGTCAAAAAAAAGTGGTATTTGTCAAATTGAATATATCATACAAAATGCAGTATATATACAAATTGGATCTCAAGCCTAACTGACTAAAGATACTAAATGACTCAAAAGAAAAGTGAGTAATAAGAGGAATAGAGAAAACTCATGTTCAAAATAAACGGGGCTGAAATAGCCATTATATTTTCAATAAAACGTGTATTAATGAAGATCTTCTTCCAGCATATTATTATTTCTATTATTATTAGTATTACTATTATTATTATTCAGAAGATTAACGCCATTCATATGGAAAAGTACCATAGGGACCACTGAATACAAAATCAAGCTTCCCAATAATTTATTATTATCATATTTTTATTATCATCATCATAGATACACAGATAGATATATAGGCGGTGCTAGATGTATATAGATAGATAGATAGATAGATACATAGATAGATAAATAGATGGACCGTTAAAAGAAACAGACAGAGGGACAAACAAACTGCAAACTTCTAGAGTACCCTTCCATTACGTGGAACGCCCAAATAGAGCTCCTCCAATCCCGTTCAATCCCAATGACATTCCGCCCGCCCCAGGATTCTCTCTCTCTCTCTCTCTCTCTCTCTCTCTCTCTCTCTCTCTCTCTCCGTCGCCTGAATCGGGAACGACGACGGCCGAGATACAATGGATCTCGGCCCCAATTACCTGATCATCTCGATTGATGGCTTCGTTATCGGAGAGGAGCAGCCTACCGGCTAAAACAACATGTGGGTCCGTACGATACGCGTATTGTGACGGCGGCTTGGGGTTGGGGTGGGGGACGGAACGCATGACGGAGCTAGGATTGTAGGTAGACGCTCTCTCTCTCTCCTCTCTCTCTCTCTCTCTCTCTCTATATATATATATATATATATATATATATATATATATATATATATATATATATATATATATATATATATATATATAAAGGTTTTTTTGCCACGAAGGAAAGAATGAAAAAGCGAGATAGCCGAGTACTTTCGGGTCCTGTTCGGACCCTTTACTGAAGGCAAACTGATTTTACAGAGGACAACTTAGTCAAAAGAAAGCTTAATATCCAAACTTCAAGGTGCGGCTACCCTTAGGCGGTTCCTCCTTTCTGTAGAGTGAAATCGCCCTTAATGCTAATCTTGTAGTGTCCGTTTGGATATTAAGCCTTCTTTTGACTATGTTGTCCTCTGTAAAATCAGTTTGCCTTCAGTAAAGGGTCCGAACAAGACCGAAAGTACTCGGCTATCTCGCTTTTTAATTTTTTCCTTCGTGGCAAAAAAAACTTTATTTATACATAGCATCACGTTTTATATACTTCGTGATCAAGTTATTCATATATATATATATATATATATATATATATATATATATATATATATTTATAAACTATGCAAGTTGCATGTATGCATATACATATGTAGAATTGTATGAAGTTATTCAGTTTCAATCCTCTTTCTCTCTCTCTCTCTATTCATATATATTACATAAACTACTGTGCAAGTTCCATGTATGCATATACATATTTATAAGAAATGTATGGCGTTATTAAATTTCCATCTTCTCTCTCTCTAATTATAAAATATGCAAGTTGCATGTATGCATTTATATATGTATAAGAACTGTATGAAGTTTTCAGTTTCCACCCTCTCTCTCTCTCTCTCTCTCTCTCTCTCTCTCTCTGTAATTATGAAGTATGTATGCTGAATGTGTGCACTTACCTATGCTTATGAACGGTATAATGTTCTCCAATTTCCATCCTCTCTCTCTCTCTCTCTCTCTCTCTCTCTCTCTCTCTCTCTCTCTCTCTCTCTCTCTCTCAGTTAAAAGGGAAGCAGGAAAATTTACCGTAAATTCAACAGAACTATACTTCTATAATGTTTCGAGTGGTTATCAAAACCTGTAAATGTCGCAACGCCAGTTTTAATAGCAACGAATCAATCAATTTACACTGGCTAGCCGACACTTAATTCCCCTTTATGTGAATGAGACAATTATAACTTCAACCAAAGTCTATTGCAACTTCACCGCAAGCCAAACTATTCTCTCGAACAACTTCACAACTTCACTCATCTGAACCTGCATTATTTCAAATCTCTGATTCGCAGAAAAATACCTTTTTTTGGCACAAATAACCATCAACTCGACCCTCCCAAATATTCCCACATATTTCCTCAGAATGAGGACGATTTTAACTTCCAACAAAAGTCTATCTCAACTTCACGCCATGCAAACTACTCTCTCGAACAACTTCATAACTGCACTAATCCGAACCTGCCTTTATTTCAAATGGCCAATCAAATCCCTAGTTCCCGTCACCCCGCCCCCCCCCCCCCACCCCCCCTTTTTTTTTCGCCCAAATAACTTTCGACTCCCCTTCAAGTATTCCGACACTTTTCGTCCGATGATGACAATGATTCATTTCGGCCGTCCGAAAAAAAAAAGAAAAAAAAAAAGAAGAGAGAGAGAGAGAGAGAGAGAGAGAGAGAGAGAGAGAGAGAGAGAGAGAGCGTTCCCGTGAAAATTGGCTCCAGCCACTTTCTATTTATAATGCCAATTAATTAGGGCCAATTATAAAACTTATCAAATGTCAATGGCAGGCGATCCGGTGGCTAAATGCCATGAAACACTAATTCCGCTGGTAATAACATTGAGCGCGCGCCATTACCCAAAGTAATTCCAGTTTCATAATGAAATCAGAGAGAGAGAGAGAGAGAGAGAGAGAGAGAGAGAGAGAGAGAGAGAGAGAGAGAGAGGTGAATCTCATTTGCTTCCGCGTCCCAGAACCCTAAGTAGGGATTTAGAAAAATCATTAATGGCTCTATATATTAAATTAATGTTTTTTTTGGGGGTGGGGGCTGCACCCCCACAAAAAAGGTCTTTCCTGTTGTAGTAAACTCGCCAAGAGCTACTATGATTTTAATACAAAGTAATGTAATCTCGCTCTCAGGAGATTACATTAGTTCGGGATTCCTTTAAGCTCGCTAATCAAGGGTCGACCTCACATTTTAGGAATCACAGGACCAAAAATTGGAACTGGAATTGGAATGTAAAATTTGGGCCAACGGCCAAGCGCTGGGACCTTTAAGATGAGGTCATCAAAGGCGTAGCAATATGAAACAATTGTTAGGAAAGGATGGAAAGTAAGCTGGAAGGAAGAGGATGTGAATGGAAGTACAGTAAAAGGAGTTACAAGGATTAGGATGTCTCAAAGACTTATTATTAGTCCATCCTAAGAGGAGACATCGTGTGCTCACTTGTCTCTAAGTCTACAGTGCACCTGGAGAGAAAGAGGGAGAGAGAGAGAGAGACTACGACGTTAACCATGTATACATAACCAGGAACTATATTCAATTGAACAACGACTATTCAAGGCCAACAGTATCTCCTCCATTCGCAGCGAATGAATTTTATGGCGAATTAAACAGGTTCATTACCAAATTCGCTTTAAATAAAAGAAAAAAAAAACACCACTCCCCCAAAATTGTATTTCACTCGCTTAACTTCGCTGCAGTCAAGTGATAATTGCTCCCAGCCGGGCCTGAATGGCGCGAAATCTAAGTCAAAGATTTTGGCGCCAACCACTGGGGAAATTCACCGTCAGGAATGGAGTACATATTTTTATTTCATTTTGTTTATTTTCTTCTTTTATAAAAAAAAAAAGCTAGATATAAATCCTTCTTTTGTACAGGGAAAATTCCTTTTACTATTCTCTCTCTCTCTCTCTCTCTCTCTCTCTCTCTCTCTCTCTCGCTGTATATAAGTATGTAAATCTATCTCTCTATTACTTGCCCATACCGTTACCCCGGACCCCCTTCGGATTCGAACGCCGGTCTTCGCTTGCGAGCCGAGGGTGCTATCATGAAAGAGAGAGAGAGAGAGAGAGAGAGAGAGAGATACTCGTGTCAAGTACGAAAACAGTAATACAGAGGAACCTGGCAAACGTATATAAGAGAGAGAGAGAGAGACCAAGTTATCAGATCCCACTATCCCAAATCCCATACACAAAAACAGTCATATAGGTGCACACCAATATTAGAATTAATAATAATATAAACAAATCCGCACTACCCTCTATCTATCTTTCCCCCTCTCTTCTGGAGGCCGTGTCGAAAATACTCACCACACAGCTGTAGCCGGAGCAGTTTCTAGTTAATATTCAACGCAGTCTTTCATCAGGCTGTCGTGCCATTCTCAATGAAGAGATCGACATCTAGACTGAAGAGGCAGACTGACTGACAGACAGACAGAGAGAGAGAGAGTCAGCAATTCAAAGGCTACGGAAACTAGATTACAAAGACGTGCATGTACAAAGAGATCTGTACTGCAGACATTGTATTGAATATTCCTCTTGTTGCTTTACTTTGGAGAGCACTTGGTATTTCAGTTATATATGTTAGTACATACACTAACTATATATATCTATATATATATATATTATATATATATATATATATATATATATATATATAATATATATATATATATATATATATATATACTATATATATATATATATATATATCATCTATTGATGTATTATATATACAAACGCATAAATACAATGTAATGATGCCAGAGGTCTCAAAGAAGTTGCACCTTTACTAACTAACTATCCTTTACGTGCAAAGCCTCTCTCTCTCTCTCTCTTCATCTCTCCCCATCCTCTCTCTCTCTCTCTCTTCGATCTCTCTCTCTCTCTTTTCTTTCTTCTCTCTCTCTCTCTCCCATCTCTCTCTCTCTCTCTCTCCTCGGGGCTCTCTCTCTTCTCTCTCTCTCTCTCTCTCTCCTTTACAACAGACAGTCATCTCTTGATCTTTCTTTAATGAATATCCCATTCATACCAAACGTAACAATCTACCTTCACCTTCACACAATTCTGCAACTCACTCTTAGGCATAATCATTATCCCCAACATCTATATTTAGCTGTCATCAAATTAAATTATTATCTCTCTCTCTCTCTCTCTCTCTCTCTCTCTCTCTCTCTCTCTCCTTGTTACATTATGCCGTATGGCAGCTGTCCACAGTCATTCTGGAACGACAATCTACTTCACGACTCATGGAAATTAATTATTAATATTTCCAGGTCATCCCAAATCCAAGGACTGAATTCATACCCCTACTTTGAGTACTCAATGCCACTGCTCGCTACGGTCGGGACTTCATCAAGAGAGAGAGAGAGAGAGAGAGAGAGAGAGAGAGAGAGAGAGAGAGAGAGAGAGAGAACACAATCCTTGTTCACCATCATCACACAAAAGACTTCCTACTTTAAATCCATAAATAATAATAATAATAATAATAATAATAATAATAATAATAATAATAATAATAATAATAATAATAATACAGCCTGAAGGGTAGTTACAGGCCCCTCAACCTCTGACCTACAGGAAATGTCATACAGACCAGAGGCGGTTAAAGTTAACCAACAGAGATTAGTGAGGCATTTTTCAAAATGCCATTTCAGAGCGCCACGTTGACCTCGGCCCGTTGCGACGCCATTGTTCGTTACCCTAAACAACCGATCAATCAACTGTTTGTTTTTTAATGCAGGTTTAGCTCCAGATAATGACAATTGCATCCACCTATGAATTTTGATTGAATACTTCATATTTTCGATATTGACAATCATAGACATACTCATTTGAATTTCGGTTCAAATTGCCATAAATGCATACATTAATAATATTTTAAGATAAAAAGGTGATTTATATACTAATAAATTTGTATTTAATACATCCATTCATGACTGTGTATCGATTTCACTGAGAATAATGCCTGATTCTTGATTTACCGAATATTGAAAATAAATAAATTTACAATGGGTATATTTTTTTCGGATAAATCATGATCAAAGACAGTCCTTATTAATGATTTGAACAATTACCAAGAAAGACGATCTTGTTTACTGTCTGAATAAATTTGTGTTGAAGATATTCGCCTGCGGTTAAATCAATTGACTTCACTCTTAATATAGTCGGTTTATTGATAATAGCAATGATACAGACGGAAATTATCAGTAATTATCCGAATGAATTATGATTGAACACGCATGCACTTACCTACGCATTACGCGAGCACGTGCGCCACAATCATTCTTTATTTCCTCTCTCAGGAGAGAGAGAGAGAGAGAGAGAGAGAGAGAGAGAGACCAGCATAGCAATGGCAGACGTGATCCACGGAAATGCATCGCTAATGAACTCCTTTGTACCGAATCCAAACCGAATCCAAAGGCGTCCTCAAGGCGCGTAGCTGTCACCGTGTAGTTTCCTTCTCTACTGAAATATTAATTCTTGATCATTGCTGAAGTATCTTCGTTGTTTGTTGCAAGAGGACACGGTATAGTATATACTCTGTATGCATTTACAGTTTCCTAGCCGTTCTGAGACTCAAGTCATATAGGGATGCTGTCTTTATCCGATAGACCGGATAAAAATAAAACAG